>NC_061088.1:33875306-33895306 GCF_015104395.2 Macrobrachium nipponense | reverse complement strand
TATACCAAGGAGAGTAAGTTGAAAATAAGACGACGATGATGATTTAATGTTACAGGTTTTCCAATTTCAAGATAAGATATGCGTGTTTTTTTTGGGGGAGGGGGTGGTGGGGGTGGGGAAAGCCATTTCTTACCTCTTCCCTGAGGGTCTCAATGTCATTTTCCTAAAAGTACTTTTTCGGCCATATCTACCTCAGACTAAAGTAAGGATGCTTTCCGCCTTTCAGGCCACCATGTCTCTTGGTTTCTTTGTAAGAATCAGGAATCCTAAGTTTGCCAAGTCCTCGACTGGTTCTTCTTCTTCCCTGGCAATCTTCGGAATTCCATTCCCGCTTACATTTTTTCATTGATTCCTGTAATCGCCCATTTTTTAAAGGTGTGTTTGTCATACCTTTTCCTTCCCACTTTTGAGTTTTCTGTAAAAGACAACTGAGATGGCTATTTGTCTGTCCGTCCGCACTTTTCTGTCCGCCTTAGATCTTTAGAAACATCTGAGGGTTGAGGGCTGCAAATTGTTATGCTGAGTATCCATCCTCCAATCATCAAACACACCAAATGGTAACCCTCTAGCCTCAGTAGTTACTATTTTATTTAAGGTACGTCAAGCAACGCTATATGATAGGTCACCACAGGCCCGTGACTGATAGCTTCATGGCCCACGGCTCATACAACATTATACACTGTACAGCAAACTCGATTGTGCCGAAGAAGCTTCGGCGCAATTTTTACTTTTTTTTTTTTTTTTTTTTTAATCAAGCGGGAGTTAGATATATATGTGCACTTGACTGCCCTTCATATTCAGAATACTTTGCTTTGGAATAAAGATATCTGATAGTGTTGTGATACCGCCAGTGTTATTGACGATGTACGTTTTCGTAATCACCGTGGAAGAGTAACAAATACTATGAATATTAAGGATTGCCCTACAAAGATAAGAATAAGAATCAACATGAAAATAAATTTTGTTTAATTTATATATATATATATATATATATATCTATATATATATACATATATATATATATATGTATTTATATATATATATATATATATATTATATATATATATTATATAAGCTAAAGCCACTGGAATAATTTAAAAAAGAAAAGACAGAGTGCCAAGTACTTTCGTGTATTTACTCATAAATACACGAAAGTACTCGCACTCTTGTCTTTTCTTTTTTCATTTTTTAAATTTTCCCGTGGTTCATCTAATAAAAAAAAATCACCGCGCTTACTTTCGTTATTTCTTAGTATATATGTATATATATACATATATATGTATATATATATATATATATATATATATATATATATGTGTGTGTGTGTTGTGTGTGTGTGTGGGGTGTATGTGTGTGTGTGTGTGTGTGTGTGTCTTGCTTCATCTGTGTCTGTGTTTTTCAACATTAATTCGTTTATTCTGATAGGCGATGGCTCAAAAGAAGAAACATCGCAACGGTTATTGCTACGTACTACATACTTTCTTTGGCTGCAGAATCGCGGATCAACTCACGATGCTGTAAAACTTTCTCGTCATTGGCCGCTTCACACGCCTACCCAGAGGTTATAACCCTCCATCGAACCCTTTCTACGTACGGCACCAAGTACCTCTATTTTACTCCACCCATCTAAATATTAGGACCCTTCCTTACGAACACATCTTTCACGCCATCCGTCCTTCTTTCTAGATCCTGCTTTCTTTTTTCTCCCTAATACTGCTGAACATCTACGCTAAATTTTTCCATACCTTCCACGCTTCCCACCAACCAATTCCCTTTTATTATTATTATTATTATTATTATTATTATTATTATTATTATTATTATTATTATTATTATTAGCTGAGATCGTTCGTACTTCCCTTCCATTAAGAAGAGTTAGCTGAACCATTCCTTAAAAGCTTTTCTCTTTCCCCTGTCATTAACATATCGTCAAGAAACACCAGCCAATCCGAAACCATTCGTAATTTATTTTCTTATTTCCTATCTTTGCTTCGGCATCAACATTAAACATCCATTCTCTAATGTTTCCATCCATATTAAAACGGCCATGGAAACAGTACAACTCATCTCAAGCCCATTTTTACATCTAACCCGTTATACAAACTTTTAATTGCCCTTCGCAGATGCCAAATATCTTCAACACCAAGAGTTCTTAACCCTTTTTTGACTCCAGACCCCAATAAATTACCCAATATGGATGGTTCCATACCTCCTTTGCTTAAGTCCACTGAAGTCCTGTTTGTTGACCGTATAAGTTAATATACTTAGTTTAATACATACTTTAGGTATGAATAGCTTGGAATAGAACACAAAGTAAAAACGAAAGCATTTATAGTTTATATCGTTATTTATTTTCAAAATGTTCCCATGTATATATTGACACATTAAAATAAAATATATACAAATTTCAGAGATTAGGTCCCATACCCCCATCATGTGGTTCTCATACCCACAAGAGGTATGGATACTCCTGTTAAGAACCCCTGTTCAACACCCTCCAGATCGCCTTGATCGATTCTATCATAAACTTTTTACAGGTCCCTGTATGCCATGAACCACACAACATATTAATTGCCTAAATTCAGACTGAGTTTCCCATATCAGTCCTCCTATCATATCTAAATTTCAGTCAAGATCCTTCCATACCCTTGAATAGTGATTAATAGTGTCCCTGCCATTTTCACGCTCACCTCCATCCCTGTGATCTTTGTTCAAAAGAACAATTATTCTTCTCAACAATCCCTTCAAAACCTTTCTCTCACCCTGGACATACCTTACACACCCTGGCCTGCTATTCCACCGCACTTTCATTGCTGTAGCACAGAATCTCTTTATTAATCCCACAAACTCCTGATTTCTTTTCACACTTCTTTCTCTAAATCGTCCTTCTTACATCCTTAACAGCAACCCTCTAACAGTCTCAGACTTACCAACTCCTTTGACGGCTGTCATATAGCTCACACAACAGATTTTCAATGGGCATATTTTATTTTGGGGTGCATTTGTTCATTAGCCTTTTCCTCTATATTTCATTCACTCTAAAGTTCTTGTTCACCTTATCATCCTTATTTTCATCCCTTTCTGAATCTCTTGTTTTCCTTCTCATCTCTATTTTTAATACTTCCTTTTTATCTTCCCTTCTTGACTACCCTTATTCTTCTCCTATATATTGTGTGATCTTTTCTGCTTTCATTTGGTTTTATATCAATTGATTGTTTTCTGTGACTAAAGTTATTTATTTTCTTATCCCTCAGTATACTTTTTATTATTCTCCCCCGTGTCACTCTATACCCAAAACACTCCCTGTAGACTATGAACCCCGTATACCTCACATACTCTTTTCACTTCAATATCTTAAAATCCCAACCATTTTCCATTCACTTTTCCTTTTATGCTCTTCTAACTTCCATATTATAAGGTGAACTTTACTGAAGTGCATTTCTAGCCACTTTTTCATCCCCTCCCCTCCAACTTAAACATCTACCTAATCTGTTTTTGCTTCAACTAAATAATGATCAGATATACCTCCAGCAACTCATCTTCTCAGTATTACATCTATCAACTTTCTCCTCTATTTACTCCATATTAACATATTCAGCACTTTCTTTTATTCACTATCAACCGTCTGTCAATTAAAGTTATAAATATCCTTTTTTGAGAACTGTGTATTTCTTCTTTCTAAACGCATTTTAAAAATACTTCTCCAATCTCATTAACTCCAAGACTCTATCCTGCCAACAGCGCCGTTGGTTTGTCTCCTATCTTTGCTTTTAAATCATCTGGCTCGAGCACCCTTTCATGTCCTCCAAATCTAGCTAAGATTTACTATTCCTCAAACTCTCTTTCACTCTCATTATTCTCCTTTCTAGGCCTCTGCACATTCGCTATAACAAATTTTTATTCTGCTGCCCTCAGTCCTCGAACTAATTTATGTATACTCTCGTGGCCAGGTGTCAGGTCGGTAACATGACCTCTTTATTATACAGGGTGGTCCCGAAAGTCTTGTTACCCCTACCAAAAAGTACCAACAATAGAGGTACAAATATTGCAGTAATACAAAATACATATCCTAGATTCAGTTTATTCACTGTAAGAACGAAATAAGAACAATGAAACAATAGAAGAACAAGTAATATAGTAATAGAGAAGATGTAGTGGATTCAGCTTATTTGCTTTCATTGATACTGTTACACATGGAGACGGTCTGTGTGAACACCATCATTTTCGTGGCACAAAATGATGTGGCCCCATGTTCTGTGTGATATTCGAGGAAGCTGTGCTTTGGTAAGTGTCGCAAATGCTGCCTGAACAGTGTCCTTCAACTGTTGGGTATTTTGGTATCGTTCATGTGAAACTTTCTCTTTGGTACGGGCAAAAAGACTTTCGGACCACCCTGCACTGTAGATGAAAATTCGTATCCTGCTAAGGACGTCAGGATTTCTTCATAGTCTTGCATTTGGATCTCAGCCATTGTAATGACAAGAGTATCCAAAAAGTGTAAAGAATTCGAGAAGTTAAAGAGGGCTCAATACTTACGACAATTAAATACACATATATGTAGTCGTTGATCCAACTTCTTAATGCTAAAGTGTTAGTCCCATTCCTACTGCCGTACAGTTTATAGCTATCCCAGACAATCTCTCTTTGTCCTTTTTATTCGTGTGCACGCTGCTCTTCTGCCGTTGTCTCGCTTAGTGCCAAAACACCCAGGGTTTTCTCAGCTTTGTCTCTGAACAGATCAACCATCAAGCATTTCGTCTCAAAACCCAGGAACCTGGCGTTTGGTATCTTTCACACCAGGAGGAGAGGCAGAGTGCTATGACTTCCTTGGCCGAACATCCACGAGTAAAAACAGGGCAAAGTGCAAAGGAAGTACGAGCTAATGATTCTGACGTTGACGGATACCTTATGAGTTTTCCTGCATGCATTATGATTAGAAAATGGGACACTCTATGTTCTTATTAGTCGTCTCTAACGTCCGAGACCAGATTAAATTCCAAATTGTACAGGCTTGTATAGCGCCTCAGTGGCGTAATCCGTATGGTCTTGGCCTGCCACCTCAGTGGCCGCGAGTTCGACTCTCGGGCATTCCACTGAGGGGTTAGAGATGGTGTATTTCTGGTGATGACAGTTCACTTTCGACGTGGTTCAGAAGTCACGTAAAGCCGTTAGCCCCGTTGCTGAATAACCACTGGTTCCATGCAACGTAAAAACACCATACAAACAAACAATACAGGCTTGTGTGAGAAGAACTACGGTTGAAGGGGATTGTAATCGCGAATCATTGTCAATGATTAACGATAAAAGACTCACATCCCCTTCCTTGACTGTCAACTTTTTGAGTTAAATGAGACTGATACACTACTTTTGACAGTGTAGATCACCCTTATATTGGATGCATTGCAAAATCTATATATAAATACATTACTCTGTAATGCAGATTATACCACATGTAATTTATGAAGATTCCTACCCTTACACTGAAAGATGATACACCTGGAATTCAAAGGAATCTTTACTTTACAGCATTGCCATTTATTAATCAAGAGTATATATATATATATATATATATATATATTATATATATATATATATATATATATATATATATTTGTGTGTGTGTGTGCGTGTGACTGGGAAAATTCTTCTTTTACAACAGAACTCCATCTAATAAAAGGAGCCCATAAAAACGCCAACATACAGAAAATAAGTGCTATATTTCAGAGACTGTACTGTCTCTCTCTTCAGGTAGGTAGTAAATGGGAAAAGTTTACAGAAAAAATCGGATTTATACAAAGAGATCCATCCACTAAGTTAAAAGGCTTACCTTGGGATGGATCTCTTATTAAATACCGCTTTTTTGTAACTTTTCTCATTCATTACCTACCTGAAGAGGGAGACAGTACAGTCTCTGAAATATAGTATTTATTTTGTACATGCTGGCTTTTTTTATGGGCTCCTTTTATTAGAGATACATATATATATAGTATGAATTTTCACCACATCACCGTGATTCATATATATGCATTAAGCTACAAATGTCCCTTAATATCCAATTGGCGCTACCTCAGAATTAATATATTTTTATATGTGTTAACCGAAGGGGAATTTTTTAGTTAATAATTTCGTCCTCTCGTGGATTTTCGAACCAGCGGGCAGAGGACGAAATTCAAGGTTACCTAAGAGTCTATATATAGGAGGTTGTCCTATATAAATGCTATATCAAGTTGTGCTTTGAGTTAGTTGAAACTAGTTATCACTTTGCTATAGATTCCGCTGCTAACGACATTAACAGAAAAAGAGTGAGGAATTTAAATTCATGTTCAGATTAAGTTAGACTATATATATATATATATATATATATATATATATATATATATATATATATATATGTGTGTGTGTGTGTGTGTGTGTGTGTGTGTGTATATATAATATATATATCTATATATATATATATATAATAATATATATATCATATAGTATATATATATATATATTCGCAGATATGATTTTGATATGCATTTCGTATCCAGTAGTCTTTCAGAAATGTTTTAATATACTTTCTACGAGTAAATGATGTACCTTTTCATGTGTATAATAGTCATTCACATTTTTACATTTATGTACACATGCATACATACCTGTTATATGCCATTTCACCGCATAAAACATACACACAGACAAACCCAGACGTGCATACATGTGAGTGCATGCAGTCACCAACACATGTATATCTCGGCGGGTGTTGTCATAACAAAAGGCTAAATACCTTGGATCCAATTTGGTTGCCACATTGCCCTGCTTGAATGTGTACTATTTCTCGCATTATTCCTCTTCTTCGCCTTCTCTCTTACTTTCCTTTTCTCTATCTCTCTTGTTCAGTAAGTCTAATCCTTCTTTCTGCGTATTCCCTCTTCCTGGTGGTGCCTCTTCTTCTTCTTCTTCTCCTCTTAATTACCAGATCGAGACTCCGTCACTAGCACTAGTCACTCCCTGACTGACTGGACCATATGAACACTACAATACTGGTAGCGCGTCTGCATTTAGTGAAACTCTCTCTCTCTCTCTCTCTCTCTCTCTCTCTCTCTCTCTCTCTCTCTCTCTCTCTCTCTCTCTCAACAGAACTTTTTCCTTCGCCCGACACCTCGTTAGCTTGCGTGCAAACAGCTTAAAGTGTGTCAGTTGCCGTCTACTGCTTGAATAGCAAATAACTTGAATTTTAATTTTGAGAATCAGTGTAATTAAGGTTAATCCTTCCTCATTCCTGTACTGCTCGGTCTGTTTTCCTCGTTGGACGAGTGGGTTGCGTGCTCGTCTACCAATTTGGTAGTCGCGAGTTCGATTCCCTGCTCTGCCAACGTGGAACCAGAGGAATGTATTTCTGGTGATTAGAAATTCATTTCTCGATATAATGTGGTTCGGATCCCACAATAAGCTGTAGGTCCCGTTGCTAGGTAACCAGCTGGTACCTAAATGTCTAATCCTTGGGGCCAGCCCTAGGAGATCTGTTAATCAGCTCAGTGGTCTGGTAAAACTAAGATATACTTAACTTATTGCTCGGTCACCAGACCCCTACGGTGCGCTGGAAGTTTCAGATGACTGGTTAATAGGATCAGGTCACCAGTCGCGTATCCTGTGCCCTACACTTATTGCCTTTGGAGGTCATTTGTGTGAGCATTTGGCACCGCATGGTGGTTACCCACCCAAGCAAAGACCACACCTAATAGCATGACTTGCTTACTGCAAGAAATTGTCCAAAGTGCAATGATGTTTTTACTGCTGTGGTTTGTGATTTGCACATACAGTTTTATAAACACGTGTCCTTTGTTCACATGATTTATACTGTAACTGTTATCATTTTTATACTTTTGTCCTAATATTCATTTGTTTCCATTTTGCCTTAAAAACATTCATATAATAGCTGGGGTAGTAGCTGTATGTAATCTTCGAATTTTAGCCATTTTTCTTCTTCCACTCGGCCCCTCGCCACCTCCCTCCCCGCAAGATTTCTTCGAACCCCGGACATGATTTAACACTTTTGCTACATTACTGATCTCTGTACCATCATTGGATGGGTGGTCACTTGGTTTTGGGCTCACCATTTCGAAATGGTAAGGGCAAGTATTGAGGATGGATGACGAGGAGGGAGTGAAGAGGGTTTGGGAGGAACCTGTTAGAGGAAGAAGATCGAGAGGGAGACAGAGAATTAGATGGCGAGATAAAGTGAAGGAAGATATGGAGAGAATCAGCTTTAGTGGAGGATGATCCCTTTGACAGAAGGCAGTGGAGGAGAAGGTGCATCAGGCAACCGACCCCTTAATGTAGGGGTAACGGTGGGAAAGAAGAAGATTTCATTTCGAAATTCATTACTCAAAAACTTTGCACTCGATCTTAGGCTACGTGGAGGCCAAGAAGCCCAGAGAATGAGTGAGTGGACTGAATGCAATTAGGACACTGAGTTGCCCGTTCCATTGGCCTCTGCTTACAAAGAAGACTTGAAATCAAGTATTTTTCTTTGTGAATTTGGTAACTCTAATATGGTTTTGTAAAGGACAACCACAGCTGTGTATCTGTGTATGTATATGTACATATATTATACTATATACATAAAGCTTGTATATATGTGTGTGTGTGATAAGTTTCATTTCTTGACAAACGCCATAGATTTAAATTAAGCCTGGGCTTACCTTGACGGAAGGATGACAGTGGTGAATAATGTTTTCTGGCTTATTTCACACGTTTTGAACAATTTCGATGTTGATATGTGCTCATTTTTTTTAAGTGTAGAAAAACCCCGATGAAAAAGATACGATTGCTAACAAAATGTAAACCTCAAGATCGTGGAAGCTTATAATGTCACCCAGGGGGTCATGTGGTATCTCCCTTGGACACTCCATCTTTATGAAAAAAATCAGTCAAAATACGCGAAGACAAATCGCAATACTATACTGACAGAACGTTCAAGCCATATTTGATTTTTCCTCACTTACTAATGCAGGTCATACGTTTCGAGTACAGTAATGACGTCACAGCTCGAAGCTGATTGGCCGAATGACGTCAGTGATCATGATTACAAGGACGAAAAATGCCATGCTGAGAATAAATACAAGATTTTTTTTTCGTTTTTTTGCTAGATTATTCATTTCCTAGCAGCGTCAAAGAGCTAAATGGTCCTTGAACATGAGAGGAGTGTATTTAACTGCGCTCTAATCTCGTACGTCATTTCGGTAGTGTAGAGAACTAAAACCTGAATACCGAATTATTGTTCTTCTGTTGTTAGACAGCATGGGTGATTTTGACCCCAGTGTCTGACAGTATTTACTTCTCCATCACTTCGATGTGAATTCCATGAATCGTGCATCCGTGGGGGAGTAGTGCCCTCACTGTAGGCATGACAAATATATATATATATATATATATATATATATATATATATATATATATATATGTATATATATATATATATATATATATATATATATATATATATTATTATCATTATTAAGGAGACCAGCTTCCCTAACAAAAGACATTTATGTAACTGGTCCGCTATATTACTTTGCAGCGTGCCTTCGGCCCCTAGCTGCAACCCCTTTTGTTCCTTTTACTGTAACTCCTTTCCTATTCTCTTTCTTCCATCTTAATATTTCCACCCTCTCCTCACAATTGATTCAAAGTGAAACTGCTGTGAGGTTTTCTGCCTGTTACATCTTTCAGACCTTTTACTGTCAGTTTCCCTTTTAGCGTTGAATGACCTAATAGGTCCCAGTGCTTGGTCTTAGGCCTAAATTCTATATTCAGTTCGGTAAAAGTCATGCAAAGCTAAAGAAACAAACAAAAGAACAAAAAAATAAGAGGATCAGTAATCCGTCCTGGTATACTGGTAGTCTTGCTGTTAATGTTGTCATTAAAAGAAACGACGTAAATTAAAATACGGATGAGAAAAAATATAAACACCTGTACAAGAATGAAAGAAGCTTTGAGCAGATATAGATGTATGAATAGGCAAACAAGAGATCGAGGAGAATATATCGACGAAAAGTTATCATTCATGACAACACGTTTAGTAACGAAAGACGTCGTGGCTTGAAATATAGTTTACACAACAAAGCACTGGCGGACCCAGAAACATTTCATGAGAGGCCCGCCAGTTTTCATATTATATACATATATAGTTGTTATATATTTACTTCCGCATATCATTCGGTATTTAAGTAGAAATGAAATGAACAGCAATCGCCTGTTCCAACGAGAAATACCGACTCCATTATTATCATGAATAAGATTATTGTTATAATTATTGTTGTTGTTGTTATCATTTGTGTTATTTTTCTCAAAATTTCATTGTCATTTCTATAATAGATTTTTATTTTTCCCCCATTTTTATATTTCTCATTTATGTTATTATCTAAATCTTCAATACGATTTTTTTTTCATTATTTTTCATGGGGGCACGTGCCCAGGTGTCCCCCTACCCTGGCCAGGATCCGCTAGTGCAAGAAAGGGCAATAAAAGCTAAACACCACACTGAGTAATAACAACACCTCATATTCGTACACTTTCACACATTTACATTTTGCACGAAGCGCCATTACATAGTGGAACTACTTCGTAGTCAAAGGAAGGTACTGCGAATTTATTATTCTGCTGGTTGCCTTACAGCTTTGGTCACAGCGAGGCCCGCGGGCCGGTGGGCTGATTACTTGTTGCTTTAGCAACGCGTTCAAGGGTGTTGCTCGATCCATACGAGGATTAGCTGATGAACTCTATGTGTGCACGTGTGTGTGTGTGTGTGTGTCATGGGTCTGCATCTTTCGTTGGCAACTTCAAAGAGCCATATTGAGTGGAGGGAGTTATGAAACAATCACGAGTTGTAATTAGGAATCACGATTGTATCAGGATTCAGAAATACGAGAATTTTAAATACAAGCTGCGCATTCATTTAGGATGCAGAAAGAATCCACTGATTGTAATTAGGAAGTGTATACTCTTATTTAAAGATTTGTAAAGATGCCGTGGATGTTACGAACTATACAGTTATTTCGTGATACAGAAAAAAATACACACAAACCTACGACCGACATAGTTATTTAATGATTAGAAAGAATCCTGGGTTTAACTTACGAACTGCTCATTTTATTATGAGTTCAGAAGGAATCCATGATTCGTAGTTTTGAAGTGTACAAGTATTTAAGGAATCGAAAAAAAATCTATGGATTGTATTCACTAAATTTCCAGTTATTTGAGTTGAGTTTAATATAGGATTTAGGCCAAAGGCCAAGCACTGGGACCTATGAGGTCATTCAGCGCTGAATTGGAAATTGACAGTAAAAGGTTTGAAAGGTATAACAGGAGGAAAACCTCAAAGCAGTTGCACTACGAATCAATTGTGAGGAGAGGGTGGAAAGCAAGATGAAGAAAGAGAATATGAAAGGAGGTATAGCAAAAGGAACGAAAGTGGTTGCAGCTAGGGGCCGAAGGCACAGTGCAAAGAACCTTAAGTAATGCCTACAGTGCACTGCATTGGGTCCACTGACGGCACTATTCCCCTACGGAGCAGTTATTTAAGGATACATAAAGAATCTACGAATTGGACTTGCGTGCTGTACGTATATATATCTGTTGAGGGACTGAGTAACAACCCAGTCAACTACACCTCCCTACGAGGTAGTTCCGCCAGTACACATTACTTAAGGTTCTTTGCAACGTTCCTTCGACCCCTAGCTGCAGCCCCGTTCATATTAACTTTCTTCCACCTTACTTTCCACCCTCCTAACAATTGATTCCTAGTGCAACTGCGACGTTTTCCTCCTGTTACACCTTTCAATCCTCCATTACTCTCAACTTCCCTTTTAGCGCTAAATTACCTCATAGGTCTCCCCAGCGCTTGTCCTGTGGCCCAACTTTTCTATTCCAACTCTGACAATTAGACCTAAGAAAATGTACAGTCATTTATTAGTTATAAACTACTCGGGCCCATAATATCCCAAATAACTTCCTCAACATATAGGTTGAGGAATCAAACCTCAGGAAATCTCAAGCCTGAACACCCCTCTCCCCCCTCCTTACTGGCAACTCTGCATTCCTCCCTTAAAGGAACCGACATCCTTCAAACCATTGAATCTGCCGGAGCCATAGCATCACTATACTCTGTTTTTTTTTTCCATCTGTCCATCCGCCTGTAGTGTTTGCGCATAGTAACGCTGCATCCCGGGGTTTGAATAATATCATATTTCGAATATTAACGGTGTAATTCGCATTCGGTAAATTATTAAAACACTTTTCAGTTGCAAATGTACAGACGGCCAACGAAGAATTGGCGTAGTTTCTTAATTCATTGTTCGTTATGGAAATATTGCCATATGCAGATGCCAGATTATTTACTTAACAATAAATAACATTTCTTTCAAAGGTGCTATACTTGAAATAAATTACATTAGAATAGAGTAGACTTATTCAATGTATTAAAGATAATTACTTTGCAAAGTAAAGAAAATATATACCGATGGGTCCACGATTTCTAATTTTATTCTCAACTCTAGCTTCGTGACAGCATTACGAAGCATTTTGAAGTTGGCTTTGCTGCTGCTCAATTCTTGACTCAACATATCGTACTGCACTGAGGAGTTGTCATTTCGTCTCCTACAGCCGAAAAACAATACATCAAGGCGTTAACATTCTTTGAAAACGATGTTTAATTAAACTAATTTTGTCCTTTGATCAATAAAATAATTTGCATGACACATTTAGTGGGCCTAACTTGGACTTCTGATTTTCACACATGATTAGCCTAGGTCTATTTTCAGCAGTATACTCTCTCGGATACGTAATATAAATGAATATTTAAATCAACAATATATATATATATATATATATATATATATATATATATATATATATATATATATATATATATATATATATATATATATATATATTAATCTGCTTAATCTGATTATTCCAGTTATTCGCCTTTCTTCTTATCCTTTTCATAATTGCTTAACATAATTAACTCAGACCTAGCTATTCAAAGTCAAAAAGCAATCATAAAAAATCAAACGAATATAATTCAGTCTTATTTTTTATCGAATTCCTTGCATATCATCCCATTTCATTTGGGCGCGTTGGAAAGCTGTTGGAGTCAAAACTGACGAATACATTAAGAAAGGCTTACTTTCATTAAAGCTTTCTTAGGTTGATCTTTCTGTAGCTATTCATTTCTTCTAAATAGAAATTAATTCAGATTAGTTTCACATGTATACCTAGACCTACTACCATAAGCATATTATAAGTAGCTGCAAGGATAAGAAATATGAAAGGTGACGTTCTCATTTAAGTCTATTTCATATGTTTTTATCTATTTATTTATTTATTTTTTTTTTAAGAAAAACCTACTGCTTTAATCAAGGGTTGCTCTTTGACGGCTACAGGGTGTAATACGAGTGCATGCACATATTTTGAGGAATGAAAGATAAAGTTTCTTTGAACAGAAAATATTCTATAAACATGCATTTTAAGGCGTCCGTTGTCGGTGCGGGGAATTTTAAAATAACCGTTATCATTACTGATGCTTTCCCGCGATGGAGTTCGTAGAGAGAAGTTGGCTCGAGTCACCTGAGATGTAGAAGAGAGCGGAGGTGGCGTATAGGAGTGATGGAGGGATTAGGCCGATGTTAATAAATTATCTCCAATAAAATGTATTCTTTGCGCTTTGAAGAAAAAAAAAAAAAATGCGTGCATCATTGAAACTGTTTCCCTCCGTACCCGTGGTATTCATTCGCCATCGATATAAAACAAAACAAAAAGAGTAAGCCTAACTGAATCTCTCATCCATCAAAGATAAGTTTGCTTATTCATTAGACTTATTCATTAGACACCTATCAAAGATTTCAAATGTAGGTTTAAAAATCTCTTCCTCTCCATCTAAAGTATTCATCAGACACCAGTCATAAGCGTAGAGCTAGTCATAATTCCTGGTTCAGCAATGTCGTGACGATGCACTAGAATTCAAAATTCACAAATGAATGTTGCTCAGCAACGTTTACACTACTGTATTGTCTTGCTCTCTTGTGGTGCTTTGAGGTGTTCCACCTCTAGGCCCATGTTCTAAATTTTGCCGTTCTTTAAACAATTTCATTCATATATGTATAATTCTCTCCGGTTTATTAAGCTTTCTTGATATCTCTCCAACAGGACCTTGCACCGAATGCAGTGCAATAACTGTCTCTCGCTCATCGAGGGATGTTTCTTAGACCGATAAATGACACATTGACAGATTCCCGTGCACATAACATCAAAAGCAATAGTTAGGTTGCCTGGTTCACACTGTTAGGATATCGTTTTTTTTTTTCTTTTTTTTTTAAATTTGATAGCATTTGGTGAGATTCCAATGTTTTCTGTAAAATTTAACAAATGGAATAGTTCAACTACCTTCAACTTAATATTGAAATGATAATTAAGGACTATGTTTATGCGATGCTACTAATGATAGGTGTCTCCTATCTATTTGGTAATATATATATCTATGGTTGTGATATGACGTTTTTTTATCACTTCGTTTCGTTCACGTCAATTTTGCTATATGGAAAATAGTTTTACACAATAACAAAACATAATGTTCTAAAGATATCAGTGACTGTTTTTAACGTCATTACATATGATTTCTTCCATCTTTGAAAAGAAAAATCGATAGATAAGGCATGAATCGTGCGTCAGGCAGGTGAACGAAAAATTATGAAACTCTGCCAATAGTTTTTTGGCCGACAGTACACCCAGATATCCTTTTATTTACCTAAAACGTACACGTAGCGTAACTATTTAAAGCCCGGGAAGCATATTCCCGTAGTGCACTGAGCGTTCGGCCAGACTCCGGCCCTACAGCCACTGTGGGCAGAGATATCTCACTCTCCTAGCAGACGACGCATTTCGTTCTGCCTTACTGCCCTCTTCGTTTTTCTCCGTCATTAGCTTATTTTGTTGTTTTTATTATTTTTATGTTGTGTAAACATGAAATTGTGATATATACCCATATTTTACGATAGCAATATGCATATTTTGTTATATAAATCAATGTTATTCATAAATTTATTGTAATATGCTGCGAGTTTCGTTTCCTAAACCCGAAGTTTTGTTTACATTCGTCAGCTGATGTGTGGCCTAACTTCTGTGGGCAGAGACATCTCTCTTTCCTTGCAGATGACGCATTTTGCCTTTCGCTATGCCATACTGCCCTCTTCATTCTTCTCTCAGTCATTAGCTTATTTTGTTATGTTTTTATTATTTTTATTCATGTTAGGCTTTTACATGCTGCCATCTGTGGTCTTTACGTACTACTCACTCGCTATGCCGTTCACTTGTCCTGAGGTGTGACGTCACGAGGTTACGAAATGCTGGAGCTAATTTGATATATATATATATATATATATATATATATATATATATATATATATATATATATATATATATATATATCATCAGGGGAACCATAGGGAAAGACATTGTACTCAGGTACATTTATTTCGCCGACGTTTCACGACTCACAGTCGCATTCTCAAGGCTATAATTAAAAATATACACACGAACATTAAAACTACACACTGCATAATTCATAAAAATTGCCAAAATTTAAAAATTCAATGAGCATCAACATCAGAATGTAGAACCATTAAAAATTTATGAATCTCTTGAAACAGAAAAGCATATTGAGAGCTAAAATTATGTACGTTTGGCCTATAATAGTATAATCCTTATCATTAATATATGTTTTACATGATTTAGAGTGGTTTCTGATATTTGACTGTTCGGGTTTTGTTAATCTGCTGCCCCGAAAACAACCTAACAACCTTGGAATCCTTTTTGATAAAAAAAGATAGTTCCGTCCTTAAATACGAAATCCTCCTCTGTTCAGTTGTTCATCGCCTAGAGTGCTTGTTTATATTTTCTAAAAATTCTCTCAGTCACTGCCCATCCTTTGCGAGAATAAGGTATAGAATACCCTTACTGTTTTAGGGTTATTTATTTATTTTTAATTTTTTTACACCCATAGCATAATTTTTTTATGCTTTTTCTGTAATTTCAAGTAATTTTAATGTAACTGTACTGTACATAATTTTAGCTCTCAGTATGCTTTTCTGTTTTAAGAGATTCATAAATTTTTAAATGTTCTACATTCTGATGTTGATGTTCATTGAATTTTTAAATTTTGCGTAATTTTTATGAATTATGCAGTGCGTAGTTTTAATGTTCGTGTGTTTATCTTTAATTATAGCCATGAGAATGCGACTATGAGTCATGAAACGTCGGCGAAATAAATGTACCTGAGTACGATGCCTTTCCCTAAGGTTCCCCTGATGAGATGTACCTAGAGCTGCAGCTCCGTCTTTAAGGATATATATATATATATAATATATATAATATATATTATATATATATATATATATATATATATATATATATTATATATATATACATATATATATATATATACATATATATATATATATATAATATATATACTATATATATATATATATATATATAGTATATATATATATTAACATATATATACATATATATATATATATATATATATATATATATATATATATATATATATATATATAATATATATATATATATATGTATATATATATATATATATATATATATATTTATCTATATATATATATATATATATATATATACTATATATGAATAATTATCACATCACCGTGATTCATATGAATCATTCGAGCTAGAAATGTCCTTTAATATCTAATTCACTCTACCTCGGAACTGATATATTTTCATATACTGAAGGGGAATTTTTAGTTGATAATAATTTCGTTGCCCCATGGGATCGAACCACCGTCCAGTGGATGGGAAACGAAATCAGAAACGGACAGTGACGCTATCGAGTCGGCCAGCAGAGAGGCTATAAGTTTATATTGATTGTGACCATTACAAATCACCGTCGATCTCAGTGTTTTCGTAATTAGAATCGATATGAAACCCCCTCAACAATATATCAATTCCGAGGTAGAGCAAATTAGATATTAAAGGACATTTATAGCTCAAATGAATTATATGAATCACAGTGATGTGATAAGTATTCATAACAAGGCTACGTTGGTCAAACGCTCAAATCGGCTAGCATAGTTGAGGGGGTTTCATATCGATTCTAATTACGAAAACACCGAGATCGACAGTGATTTATAATCGTCACAATCAATATAAACTTATAGCCTCTCTCCTGGCCGACTCATTATTGTAACTGTTCGTTTCTGATTTCGTTTCCCGTCCATTGGACGGTGGTTCGATCCCATGGGGGGGACGAAATTATTATCAACTAAAAATTCCCCTTCGGTACATATATGAAAATATATCAATTCCGAGGTAGACCGAATTAGATATTAAAGGACATTTGTAGCTCGAATGATTTATATGAATCACGGTGATGTGATAAGTATTCATAACAAGGCTATGTTGGTCAAACGCTCGAATCAGCTAGCATGGTTGAGGGGGTTTCATATCGATTCTAATTACGAAAACGCCAAAATCGACGGTGATTTGTAATGGTCAGAATCGATATAAACTTATAGCCTCTCTGCTGGCCGACTCGATAGCGTCACTGTCCGTTTCTGATTTCGTTTCCCGTCCACTGGACGGTGGTTCGATCCCATGGAGGGACAAAATTATTATCAACTAAAAATTCCCCTTCGGTACATATATGAAAATATATCAATTCCGCGGTTGAGCGAATTAGATATTAAAGGACATTTGTAGCTCGAATGATATATATATATATATATATATATATCTATATATAATATATTACACCTCAGGACAAGTATTTTCCAAAATAAACAAGTTGAATATATATATATATATATATATATATATATATATATATATATATATATATATATAGATATATAATCCCCTTTTTTCATACCCTCTCATTTGTTACAACTTTCGGATGACAAGTATCGTACAGGTTCTAGGAACTGCACTGAGCTGAATTGGAATCTGAACGCGTCTGAGTTACAATTTATTTAGCACTTATAAAGTGAGAATATACAGGACTATATATTTTAGGTAAAATCTGTAAAGCTGGAATATACTGGTTCATTTGTGTTAGAACCTGAGCTAATACTTATAAACTGAAAATATGTTGGTCAATTTACACTAATGCCCGAGCTAATAGTTATAAAGTGAAAATATATTGGTTAATTGATACTTACAGTTAGGCTAGTAATACTTATAAAGTGAAAATATATTGCTCAATTTATACTTACAATTAAGCTAATAATTATAAAATGAAAATGTATAGGTCGATTTATACTAAAACCAGAGCTAATACTTATAAAGTAAAAATGTATGGGCCAATTTATACTCAAGACTGCCCTGATACTTACAAAGTACAAATATATCAGTCAATTTACATTAAACCCTGAGCTAATGCTAGTAAAGAGAAAATATGTTGATCAATTCGCAATTCTAGCTTTGTTAACACTTTTAAATTGAAAATATGTTAGCCATATACTGAAGTATGAGCAGATACTGATAAAATGTCGACAGTACTCCTGCCCTAAAAAAAATTCCAGTAGGAACTGAGGAGGCAAAATATCAAATTGATATTCTTGTAACGAAATATCATATCAATAATAAATTTACATTCTAATTAGCTTTCTCATTTATGACTTTAATCGTGAATCAGTTGTCAGCTATTTTCTACTAAAAATATAGTTCACATAGATATGTGTGTGTGTGTGTGTGTGCGCGTGTGTGTGAAGATTGGCTCCAGGGTGTTCAGAAAGTCCCTGAGGACTGCATAGAAATTCCTTTCTTCTGAATGGCTCCAGGGTGCTCAGAAAGTCCCCGAGGACTGCACAGAAATTCCTCTCTTCTGAAGACCGAAGCAGCTCCCGTGGAGCCCAAAATGACTCAGGACCCAGACACATCAACTGTGTCCGGGGATCAGCAAGCATTCCCGAAGACAGCAATGACGCAAGAATCCCAGCAGAATCCAGAAACGTCACGCGTCTTTTTTTAAAATTAATGATAAGTCAGAGAGAGAGTTGATTTATAACAAACAAAGATGTTTCTAAGTTTGCTTACAATTGTGCTTGCACAGTGCTTTGAATTCGCGGTTCATCAAGTCCCCCGTGAGATCATGTGGTTTTTGTTTGCCATACCTGTTGTGCTATTCACTGAAGTATTTATACTTCGTGGATTTGGCATTAGTATGGTTCGGTTCTTTGTTGATTTCCCGGCCTTGGACAACCCTGGCTGTCTTGAGGAGGCTGGAAATCTAGAGAACCAAGTTGTTCATTCTGAGATTGACGAACTCGATATTTCGGATAACGAAGAAGACGACGCTTCGGATAATGAAGAAGACAGTCAGTCAGACTGCGAAGATGATGACAGTTCGGATAGTGAAGAAGAATCGCCGCAATTGGATACTAGTCGAAAGTTCGAGGAAGTAATCATGAAGACTGAAAATGCCTTTTTAAGGTTTGAAAAAGAAAGGTTAGAGAAAGACCAGCTGATAAATGAATTAGCACGGAAGGTAAAGGCCCTGACTCAAGGAAGAATGAAGATGGAAGAACACATAAGAGACCTCGAACTGTTGAACAAAGAAAAGGACACACAAATCTATTCAATGTCCGAAGAAATGCAAATATTGAAAAGCAAAATTATAGAAAAGGCGAAGGTAACCGAAGTGCAAATGAAAGAGAGAGAAGAGAAGGATCAGAAACTGATTATTTTGGAAAACACTGTCGTAGTTCTCGAGATGGAGAAGGAGACGTTGCATCGAGATCTACAGCAAAGAGAAGATAGCAGGATAGAAACGCAAGTCAGGATAACCGAGCTAAATGAGAACTTGCAAAGCCTTCGCAAAGAGAACAGAAGGAAAGAGAAGACCATTGAAAGTCTGAAGAAGGAAAGGGAGCAGAAGACCTCCAAGATCAGCGACTTAGAGGACGAGTTACAAATCC
>NC_061088.1:33795306-33870306 GCF_015104395.2 Macrobrachium nipponense | reverse complement strand
CACATTATACGTACCTATTACCCCAAAATATTAAATTCCTTCCATAGCAGACAAGAAGTTCAGTTTTGTTTAATATAATTTTTAAGACAACACTTCTTGCAATAGTCGAAAGCCTTTCATGAAGGAATTAAAGCTACTAAAGTCGACTAATAATCTAAATAGCTTTTTACATTCTTCTGGAGCACTGTCTGGAGCTGGCAGGGGTAAAATACCTTGTCAACCAACATCAGTTGCTAGACGCCCACTTGGCATGCCAAGAGGAGCTGCCCCAATTGGGAAGGGCAGAAAAAGAAAGTCTGACTTGCTCTTAAAAGCAGCTAAATGTAAGAGAAACTTGGCATTCAATGTTTTGCTGAACCAGCAAAATGCCAAAAGCCATTAACCTTAGTGAAATGTTAAGCCTTGTGTCCTATCTTTGCTAAATGTATCTCCACAGCTCAAATTTCTGAACTGTTACCCATCTTGTAACTGCTCTTTGTACTTTCTTTAGTTCTATATTTATGCTTCTTTTTGAATTAGAACTCCATACCACTGCTGCATACTCCAGAGTTGTCTTCTGAAAGATATTATTCTTTTCACCATTTCTTCCTCCACTGTGAAAACTACCTTTATATTTGCTAGAACTGCGTATGCACTTCTCACTTATTATTTCTGTGATCTTCAGATTGTAGTTTCTTTATTTATTAGGACCCGTGTATGTATTACCTACTAGCATCCATGCCATGTGCGTAGGAAGCTGCTTATATATTATCTACAGACATTTATATTAATGTATTCGGTGATGCTTCCCATATTCCTGGGTATGGGATGGCTGATATACAGGGTGGGCCAAAAGTAGCCTCACAGTTACTTCATGAACTGTTTCTCATTCAAAGTACTCTTCAATAGAAAATTAATACTGTGCCATTAATACATGCTACTTATTTTTATCCTTTTCATGTCACTCATTCTTAAATATGCCACTTATTCATGTCTGAAAAATTGTATGCGTTTAATAAATTATTTTTTATTCTGTTTTAACTGTGAGGCTACTTTTGGCCCACCCTGTATATTGGATGGATACTGTTTATTATCACCATTTCCTCATCCACTGTGAAAACTACCTTTATTTGCTAGAACTGCATATGCACTTCTCACTTATTATTTCTGTGATCTTCAGATTATAGTTTTTTATTTATTAAGACTCGTGTAAGTGTCACCTACTAGCATCCATGTGCGTAGGAAGATGCTTATGTAATTATCTAAAGACATTTATTATAATAATGTTGAAAATGGGTTTATTTTTCATACAATATATTTTTTGTTTAGTATTCTCGCACTTATTAACCCTCCCACTTGTCCTTTTACTATAAGTCTGCAGCAAGTAAGACTATTGATCTCGCAGCTTCATATTATCATTAGTATTATTTAGCAAAAGAGGCTGACGTAAGATATTTTCACAGTATAGACATTTATTTTTTAAACCCCCTTCATGTCCATGCTTGATGTACATAAAAGTTCATTTATACACATTGTACTGCAGTGTAGATGATGAAAAGTGATGAGCAGGTTGTAACAACAGGAAAAGCATGTATGGACTAGAAAAAACAGCAGGCTGAGTGAAGTTCCAAGTTGTGCAAGGTTGCCACCCTTTAGAAGTGAATATATCTGAGAGCAAAAATGAAGGAACACAAACTAAGTACTGAAATTAAGGTCAATGCATCATGAAGTGAAGAGAATTTTTCTGAAGCATACTATCTGAAAAAGGAAGGTTGAGCCTGTAAAATTTTGACATATGCAACGAAAATAATACTACAGAAGTGTATGCAAGGGTAAAAATTGAGAAAAATCATAAAAATTCCTTTTCATATATGACTGATAATTTCACCAACATTCCTTTACCCAATTCATCAGTGCCTCACACATTTATTTTCCACATTGGCACTGCCTTTAGTGCACTGGATAGGTGTGATGTCTCAAAACATGGAATGATACAAAGAGATCGTTTTTCAAAACATTGATCATAAAAAAATAGGATTGCTTTCTCTTACATGAACCATTATCTTTCTTTAAGCAAGATATAGCATACAATACAATGGGGCTTGTTGTTTTTGTTGTCATACTGTGCTGGAAAATGCTTTTCTTAACTACATTCCATAGGATTTGAATATCTACCCCTTTGATTTTGCTCCCTTTACAGCCTAACCCAGTGTCAATCATTTTCCCCCGAATCTTTTATCAAGCTTATTAGTGGGATTCTGAATATTGTAACATGTTTGAGTCTACAAATGCAGCATTAACTAATTGGTGCCAAATGGGTTGGTACCATCTTTTCCTCTTTCTTTTGTAAAGATATGTTGAGCAAAGTTGAAACTTATCATCTAAACGCCCACCCCCCACACCGTTATACGTATTATATTCTGCATGAACACAGGGCTGGTCAATTTTCCCCCCTTGTTTGACTGAATTTTCACCTTATATGTCCTCATAAGAGAAAAGACAAACAAAATTTCAAAGGTTAGGCTACACCAAGAGTTAAAGAGAAAAATCAAAAGAGCAAGGTCAGCTGACTGATAAAAACCAAACAATATAAAGTATTTTTGCCATTAGTAAATTCAACATTGTGGTTTATTACTAAATGTGATGTTTACTCTATTGAAAAACAAAAATTTATTTACAAATTCCTTCTCGTATATAGTAGTAAAAGAAAAATAGAAGTTAGGCCACGCGTCAGCTAACGAATGTAAACAAAACTTCAGGTTTAGGAAACGAAGCTCCTTTACTATCAAATATGCTAGTCATTTGACTATTACTCATATTAGTCAAGTAAATATGTATAATAACATCTGGAAACACCATTAACTGTCACATTTTGAGCTTCACTTACGATGAAATGTGTATATATTCATGCAATTGTCACAGCATCCATTCTCATCGTAAACACTTTAGCTAAAGAACTTTGGCTAGCAGCATATTACAATAAATTTATGAATAATATTGATTTATATAGCAAATTATGCATATTGCTATCGTAAAATATGGATATAAGTCACAATTTCACGTTTACACAACATAAAAATAATAAAAAACATAAAATAAGCTAATGATGGAGAAGAACGAAGAGAGCAGTATGGCAGACTCGGAGCGAAATGCGTCGTCTGCATCTGCTAGGGAAGTGAGATATCTCTGCCCACAGTGCTCTAGGCGTCTAGGGGAGGAGCCTGGAGGAGCCTGGCCGAAGCTCAGTGCAGTCCGGGAATATGCGCCCGGGAAAGCCCGGGACGCAGTGTTACCATGCAAAAACACCACAGGCGGATGGACAGATGGAAAAAAACAGAGTACGGACAACCTATTTTACCAATGTACAATTCGTAATTAACGCTCGTTAATTTTTCTTGAATCCTTGAATAAATAAAAGTAGAGTCCTTTAAGGAAATCCTTGGATTCTTTTTTTAATCCTACTTAACTGTACAATATCTTTTAGACGTTGACTCGCCGCAGGCCTGAGCACTTTGTATCCTCAAGTTTGGTGTTATTTGTATTTGAAGACTCCTCAAGTCTAGGCAGATTTTTCAGGTTCAAAACCCTTTCCGAACTGATACGGCCATTCGTTGTCTATCGCATATGCATTCCCAAGTTCTGATTTCTGAAATTATGCTATATCTACTCCACATCAGTTCCCATAGATGTGTTAGTCGTCTCATGAATTGCATTTTAAAATCAAAATATTTTTCAGCCATAAAACAAATTTAATTGATTGTAAAACCAATATCGTGTATACAATCATTTCAAAGTCATTTCTTAAACCACCGAACTACATGAAAAACCTGTCGACTTCCTTAAACAATCAAACTACTTCCGCGCCATTACACGTGGTTTGTTTGTTTGTTTGTATGGTGTTTTTACGCTTCATGGAACCAGTGGTTATTCAGCAACAAGACCAACGGCTTTACGTGACTTCCGAACCACGTCGAGAGTGAACTTCTATCACCAGAAATACACATCTCTGACCCCTCAATGGAATGCCCGAGAATCGAGCTCGCGGCCACCGAGGTGGCACGCCTCTTATTACTCACTGCTCCCTATTATCCGTCCCTCTTCTTTCTATTTTCCTTCGTTCTCTCTCTTACTACCTTTTGAAACTTTTCAAAGAGTTTTCAGCCACAACACCTCTTAACAGGAAGTCTGCCAGTAGTACCCCTTTGCACAGGATAACTTTTTTACTATATCAGATTCCCGCCATGTTGTTCTGTTCATAGTTTTCATTTTGCATTTAGCGTAAGAGTTTATTGTTAATTCACGTAACTCTTTATTTTAGTTGTTCAGAAGATAACGAGATTTTGCTGGCATTAATATGGACGGAAGCATTGTGACCGGAAGATAATATTTCTGTTATTTTTTGAAAGATTTTACAGTTAAGAAGAATATTGAGGATATGTTCAACCCTGTGTTCTGTTCGGTTGGGTTCCGCATCAGAGACTACATAGGTCGGCAACAAGTAAACTTTTATTGATCAGTAGTTTAAAGTTAAGGAACCATCTGTGATGTTATAGTGATTACACACACACACACACACATATATTTTATATATATATATATATATATATATATATATATATATAAATATACATACTATATATATATATATATATTATATATATATATATATGTGTGTGTGTGTGTGTGTGTGTGCGTCTGTCTGTCTAATAAACGGAGGCCATAAAAACGCCAAAATATAGAAAGTAAATACTATATTTCAGAGACTGCTGTCTCTCGCTTCAGGTAAGTAATGAATGAGAAAAGTTACAGAGAAGGCAATATTTATACTAAGAGATCCATCCTGCACAGGGAGCACGTTTTTCTAAGTCACCCCTTCTGGTAATTCTTCTTTAATCTTCTTAAGCGTTGGTTGAAGGAAGATTTTATAAATGATATCTGAATCCCAGGCACCCTTTGAGATGTTCATTACCTGTCTTTGTTTGATCAAGGCTGCCTCTGTCATTTGGCTTTTGTACCAACATCTGCTGATAAGAATTATACGTGACAAATTCCAGTTTATTCTGTGGTTATGGTTATTTATATGGTTAAAAATAGTTGAGCTCTGTTGTCCATACCTAACTGACCGTTTATGTTGTATTAATCTCTGGGGAAGTGATTTTGCTGTAAATCCGATGTAAGATTGGTCACAGTCCAGGCATGGGATTTCGTACACCCCAGTGTCCGTGCGAGATGTCTTTTGCTGGACGTTAATCAGGGATTTGGCCAAGCTATTTGGGTAGGTGAAGGCAAATAGAGAATATACCATTGGTAATTAAGGTTACACAACTTTGGTAAACAAGATTTATGAAATATATTTTCCAGGTTTTCCGAGAACCTGTCTGCCTAGATTATCCTAAAATCACACAACTTAATAAAAAAGACAGTTAGGCCAGTGTGCGATAGTGTTTTGTTATAAAGGTAGAAAAAAACAGAAGTAATATATCCTTAATGAAGAACCTAACACTTATTCCAAAGAAAGAAACGCCAGTGAAGCCAAACCATAAGAAAAACAACGTTGCCCAAGAGACATTATGCTACCACTCCTTTGCAACGAAGGATTAGTCATTCCAGATTTAGCCTCGGTTCTAGTCCAACTTCTAATTATACAGTCGGCCTATTTGTTAGCTTTTCAAAATCTTATTTCCATTTTACTCAGTCTTTATTATAGTCTTATTCTTTCAGATAGAAAATTAGAAACGATGCAGAGAGAGAGAGAGAGAGAGAGAGAGAGATAGTGGAAAAAAACTATATTGATTTAAAATATATCTGAAATAATTTAAAACAGTTACATCGGTTTCACCACGGGTAACTTGCGCCTTCAGTTGAGTTCCAACTTCCAACACTCATCTCGTGGAAAGTTGAACGGCATAACCAGGAGCAAATTAGCTTTGTTCGGCTATATTGAGATGAAAAAGTTTATTTCATTTTAAGAGATAAATATGAATACCGAAAGTCACACATGGTATGTTAGAAGCGCATAATGACAGGCGGACGTAAAGTAAGAGAATTTCCCTCTTAAACAGAGCATAGACTGTCAGCATCAATTATAAATGAAACGAGGCCGTCTTACGAAATGTGATTGAGAGAAAATATCTATATATGGATATCGAAATGAGTTTGCAGTTTCCAAAAAGCAAAACACTCATACATACGGGCAAAATTTCGGCATATAGTCGCAGCATACAAAATTGCGTTGTACGACAATGCTATGTGTCAAGTAAACAAAAGCACCATTGGTTGAGAATGAAGGACTGAGTGGCAGGATAAACAACTGAAACTCACATCGAGCTGAGCCTCTCTGGTGCAAAGTCTATACGTAAGTCTTCAAAGTTCTCTCTCTAGAGTTAACAAAATAGAAGTAAGATAAGAGAGGAAGAATAACCTTCACTCAATTTATCACCCTTTTAAGCAATCATGAAAGGGAGATCCCGTAGGGGGTTAGTGCTGTCAGTGCACCTCACGCGGTGCACTGTAGGCATTACTTGAGGTTCTTTGCAGCGTGCCTTCGGCCCCTAGCTGCAACCCCTTTCATTCATTTTACTAGACCTCCATTCATATGATCTTTCTTCCATCTTGCTATCCACCCTGTCTGATTTCATAGCACGACTGCGAGGTTTTCCTTCTGTTACACCTTGCATACCTCCTTTACTCTCCAATTTTCGTTTCAGCGCTAAGTGACCTCATAGGTCCCAGAGAGAGAGAGAGAGGAGAGGGGGGGGATAAGTGTGCATTCAAATGACGTCACAGCCCAAAAAGGTCATCGACGAGACCTGACGTCAGACATGAACATAAAATGTCGCACGCACTGAATTAGTCAAATATATCTTATTCGTTAAATGAAAAACGTAATATTCTTGCTTTAAATTCTAAATTAACGAATGGAACAAGCGCCATGAATTAGTATATACATATGCGGACATTTAGTTGAACTTAAGAAAAATGTACGAACTGAAGCAAATACGTGTGTGTGTTTTGTGTGTGTGTGTGTGTGTGTAAGAACTGATGAAACGCTGAATCGGAGTATTTTGAATGGAATCGTTCATGTGGAAAGACTTGTTAGACTGGTGAAAAGGGAATTTGACTTGACGAGTTGAAAGAGGTTTTGGAAATGGTCTTAATATTCAGGAAGCATGGAAATGTTTTCAAGTACGGTGAATGGCAGTGTGAGGAAATGGGTTTGACGTGCTACTGATAACAATTTTGCTGTTTATGAAGCAGCTAATGTGGTAGTGATAGTTGTGGTGTTTTTATTTTCTCTATTGACCACCTACTGAGCGAAATATTACACAAACCTATATATATATATATATATATTATATATATATATATATATATATATATATATATACATATACTAACTATACATATATATATATATATATATATATATATATATATATATATATATATATATATATATACACGTATATAAAGAATGAAGGGTGGAGCATTCCACAGGATTGTCAAAAATGCTCCATGGGATGGTAACCCTATATATATATATATATTATATATATATATATATATATATATATATATATATATATATATATACACGTATATAAAGAATGAGGGTGGAGCATTCCACAAGATTGTCAAAATGCTCCATGGATGGTAACCCTATATATATATATATATATATATATATATATATATATATATATATATATACGTATATAAAGAATGAAGGGTGGAGCATTCCACAAGATTGTCAAAAATGCTCCATGGATGGTAAGGTTGTATCGAAGAAAGTGGGCGACAAACGGTCTGACAACAAGCCGAAAAGATGCAGCAAATTGGTGCTTTGTTAGAATCAGACAAAGGGATATTATAACATGCGAATACTTAACACGTGAGTTTACCTAAAATGGATGAATATAAAAGATAAAAAAAAAAAAGTCTGACATCTGCGATAGTCTCTCTCTCTCTCGAGAGAGACTATCGAAAATGTCAGACTTTTTTTATCTTTTAATTTAAATTATAAAAAAGTTGGGTATCTGTGATAGGCTCTCTCTCTCTCTCTCTCTCTCTCTCTCTCTCTCTCTCTCTCTCTCTCTCTCTCTCTCTCTCTCTCTCTCTCAGAGAATATCTCAAATTTTTATCCCTTATATTTATCCAGTTTAGGTAAACTAATGTGTTAGTATTCATTCGCATGTTACAATTTCCGCTTGTCTGATTCTAACAAAGCACCAATTTGCTGCATCTTTTCGGCTTCTTGTCAGACCGTCTGTCGCCCACTTCCTTCGATATAACCGTACCATCCATCGAGCATTTTTGACAATCTTGTGGAATGCTCCACCCTTCATTCTTTAGGTCATTGATTAATTCCAAGAGAAGAAGATGCGTTTAGCTTTGCCTTCATGATTGAACGGATTATAGCCAATCCGTGCTAGATCCTTTCCAATTCTATCCAAATTTATTGGCATCACGCAGTCAAAGTTACCCCGACAGATTTGTGTTTGAAAGATACAAATTTGTTATTTTTCTCCCACCACTTTTCATTTCAGTCGTTTCTTGTGACCAATCATCTCCAAACTCCCTGATCCGTTCTCTCACCGATACGAACACTTCTCTTTTACATATCTCCACATTTCTCATCTATGCTATGCAAACCACTCACCTCAACAGCTTCAACTTTTATGTATATCCAGTGTTCACATTTCACTTCATATAATTTAAAATCATTTTAGTCACTTGCACCAGGTATGTCGTAATAGCCACAAGAACTTCTTGATTTCTTTACACTTTTTGAACATTACAATCTAAAATGTAATCAAGAGTTTATTATGGCATTGTAGTTATTAGGAGTATATATATATATATATATATATATATATATATATATAGATATATATATATATATATATATATTATACAATTGGTAATTTATTTATGAAGTCAATCAATTAACAGAAAATATCACGAATTCAATCGAAGTCATGTTCAGCTAAACGCTCCCTCTTCCATGTAAACAGAATGCTCGAATACTATTGGTTGCAAATCAATCTATTCTTCTTCTCTGATTGGTCGACGTTTTCCCTTTTCTGTGATTGGCCAGCAAAAGCTCCCTTTCGGAAGTTAGAGCGTGTAACCAAAACATTCCAAAATGACAAATAGACTCTGTTGCGTTCCATAGGCCCGGTATAATTTCGAGGAAGGGTTTTGCCAACCGTCCATACGGTAAGTCGAGTGTTAATTACCTAAATCTACGGTTAATCCAAAGCAGTAGTGGCTCGTCAAGGAAAGGAAAGAATTCCCGATACCAATCTGTAAGAAAAAAATTCCTGATACTACCTACCTACTAGTAGGTAGGTAGTACTAGGTAGCTAGTACTACCTACTTACCTACCTAGGCTACCTCCCTCCCTGTAGAATACTAGGTACTACTACCTACTTAATCTGCAAGATAGCAACCAATCGGTAAGTAAAGAATTCCCTATACCAATTTAAGTAGAGAATTCCCGTTACCAGTCTGCAAGGAAAATTCCAGTTAGCTATACTAGCCTAGGTACTATATAGGTACCTACCTAAGGGGTAACACCGCAGTGGATCCATCGTCATCGCGTGGATCAGCCTTATTCACTCGATGTTTAATTGGTGAAACAAGAATACAATTACATCTTTAAGCATGCCATTCAAAAGATTGAAGTTTCATCAACATAATGTGATATAGCCTAGCTTCCTATGAAAGCGCCATACGAACTAAAATAGGCATTTGAGGTCTTCGTAAAATATGTTTTCAAGGCAGTTTTTATATCCAATATGATGTCCATCGACTGAGGTGCTGTTCGGAACCGCAAATGATCCAACATCTTTCCCATCCTTGTCAGCACTCATTTGAACAATATTAGCATATAGCTATATGTAACGTTTATTGATCTTACTGAAGATTGCAGTTTTAATCAGCACAATAAAACATTTTGTTGCCTATTGGATTAGTGAAAGTATGAAACCTCTTATTCCCGGGGTCATGGTTTGAACTGAAATTCATTGTTACCTTGTAATCAGTGGTTTTATCCTTACTGCCATCACAAACGAAACTCCACAGTGCTTATTTGATTGTAATTATACATGTTTTGGTCTTAATTCACTCAAAATTGCACTTGAACTAGGTACGTTGCGGTTCCTGGTTCCTAAGCGCTCACTCCATAAACACAGTTACGGGCAGCACACGACTATACGGTTTATGAGGTGAAAGGTTTACTCCCTTAATTGTTTACTTTACTCATCATTTGGTTTAACTTTACTTTGTTACTTCAAAATATTTATTTAATTCATGTCTGTTAACCATTTTTTGCAACCAAATTAACCCCAAAAAATTACAGATAGCCTATTTCTAAAGTAGATAGGGTAAAAAACCGCATGGTACAGGGGTGGACCATGTACGATCAATGTGTACAACCCCAAGAAAAGTACATTATAACGCGTCCTGACACCGGAGTTTCTCACCAACAACAAGTCGCGTCTGATGCCCATCTCCGATGTCAGGACGCGTTATAATGTACTTTTTTTGGTGTTGTACACATTGATTGTACATAGTCCACCCCTGTACCATGCGGTTTTTTACCCTATGAGCAGACGGCAAAATGACTCACCGTTTCCAATTTAGTGGAGCTTCACACATACGCCGATGCATTTACAAATTGTTTCCATGAATTCTAGTTGTCATAGTAATGCAGCAATGATAAAATTGCTCTAATATGTACATATACTACAAATAAATATGCTAATTTCATTTATTTCCCTACGCTAATTTCACTTATTTCCCTGGTTTTGTGTAAGTCTTATACCCAGTTTGAAAGGTTAACACATACCAATTGCCAACACTGATAAACAATAGAAGAGCGCGAACAACGCCGTAGGTAATGATCACAGCAAAACTATTGATATTTGAGTCAGGAATCTATTAACTTTTTCAACAACGAATATTTTCAAATTAATAATCATGAATATGTAAAAAACATTATGCAATTCATGACATACCGCCTTTTAACTATATATTTAAATAATTATCTATTGCACGCTTCTTCTTTCACCAAAAAAATTGTAGTTTCCTTGGATAAGTCGTGGTTGGAAGTCATTGTTTACGATTTTTGTGAAGAAAGTGCCCCAGCGTCTATGGGTATAAGTGGTGTGTGGATTTAGCACATGGAATGAAAAGTTTATTGACACAAGGTATGTGTGCACTGAGTAGAGCCAGACTTTCATTAACCTCTGTTTAATCTTGAAATATGACCTTAATTTCTAACTTTTGAGAAAATACTTACTTCGAAAGGATAGTAGAGGTCTCGAGCTCTGCTCTCCACCATCAACAACTCATGGCTGGTACCCATCTCCAGTGTCAGTAAGTGTTAAAGTACTTACTATTGGGAAATTTCCTTTTTTATGTGAATTTTTATTGCTTTTACATACATACAGTATATAATATTTTGTTCATGAAATTACCTGTCAGATATATATATAGCTGTATTTTTCCGAATCCGACAGAAATTTAAACACTTACGAACACACGCAGTGGGAGTCAGGTGGTTAGTACCCGATTCCCGCCGCTGGGAGGCGGGTATCAGGAATCATTCCCATTTTCTATTCATAATTTTTCTGTCGCCGGTGCTGGAAACACCTGTTTTTGCAGCACCTCCGTCCAGATTTTGGAAACTTACTAGCTACTTGAGTATCCCTTTTGGTTTTTCTTTGGTATCTGAATTGGATCGGTGGCTTGGCACACGTTGACTTTTGTTTGGGTGATTTGAATTTTGGTATTGATTTTTCTTTGATCAAGATGTCAGGGTCTAGTTCTGCTAGCGCTAGATTTTGTTCCATGTCTGAATGTAGAGGTAGGCTACTGAAAGCTTCGTAGACCCACATTCTGTTTGTAAGTTTTTGCAGGGGGGGGAATGAATGTACGTTTGAAAGTCGTTGTAAGGAGTGTGAAAGACTAACTGAGTCGGAATGGAAGGCGTATGAAAACCTATCTTAAGAAACTTGAGCGAGATAGGTTAAGGATGGTCTTCCTCCAGGAGTGTTTCAGGTAGGCAAGATTTAAATTATTCTCCTGCTACCCTCCTTCTGTAGATTATGCTCCTACCCCTGTAGTGTTGCCTCCGGCCCTGAGACAGTGTCGGTAGTAAGGTAATTACATTATCGCTAATTCTTGAGTCGATTCGTACTTAGAATCAAAAGTGTTAGCTCTGGAGAGCAAAAGTGAAGAGCAAGTGCAGTGAAAGTGCCCCTTGTGTAGTGGAGGGTGCGTCAGATCGGCCTCATTCCGCCTCTAGACCTAGACCTCTGCTTGACTCCCAGATTACGGGAGAGAGCATGTCGAAAGTCGAAGGGAGGGTTACGAGGAACCCCCACCGATCTGGCGTGCCTTCGGCAGCTTCTGACGAACATCCCAGAACTGCCAAGGAGCGTGCGCGTGCACCGTCTTCTCAAGAGTGCTTTTTTTTTCTTCTTCTGAAGCTTCCTCCCCGCGCAAGGGGTGGAGCTCTCATACCGCATCACGTCCGCTGAAAAGGACGGCTGCGTTGCGGGACGCTTCACGTCCAAGTTGTTCTCCGGAACTTTGCTCGTCGCCCGATAGTGCGTTTGCTGCTTTTCCTCCGCAGAAGAAGCGTAAGGATTATTCGGAGGCCGAGTCTTCCCTAGATGTTTCTTTCGAGCGCCGCAGTCGCTCTAAGGTGCGTGAAGCGGCGGTTCCTGGGAGTAGCAAGAAGGCGTCCCCTCGCCACTCTCCTGCTCACAGGATCAGCCCCTCCCCAGAAAAAGGAGGCTTCACCTACAAGCAAGATTCTCCAGTCTCTTCAGCACAACTTCGAGATGTTTTTCCTTCGAGAGAGACTGTTCCACGTCGCCGTAAGAAGGATGACAATCTTCCGTGAAGAGGTCGAGGCGTTCTCCTCTCCCTCCTCCTCGCTCGTCTCTCTCTCCGTTTTGAGTCTCCCCCTCTAGAGTTCGTTCTGCTCCCCAGCAACTTTCTAGAGGAGGCGAGAAATTCGTTTCTCGCTCTCGTGAAGCGGTTGTTTCCGCTGCTACGAAACTTGTGGATAAGAAGCGAGTTTCTTTAGATGCCGAGCGCGCTTCTGTGAAAGTCAAACGCGCTTTTGTGGACGCCGAACGTGACTCGTGCAAGTTTCGCGAGCGCCAGTGGACGCTCAGCGAGTTTTAGTGGACGCTCGGCGTGCACCAGTGACACTCGGCGCGCATCAGTGGACGCTCGGCGCGCACCAGTGGACGCTCAGCGCGCACAAGTGGACGCCAGGTGTACACCTGCGGCGTTTGAGCGCGCGTCTGTCGGCGCCAGTAGATTGGCTTCGGACGCCAAACGCGCGCCTACGGACGTCAGTTTTCCACTTCCGCAAGCACAAGCGGAGGCGGGAACTCTTCCTGTTCGCCGTTCTTTCTCTTTTGAGAAAGCTCGGGACTCTTCTTTACTTCCTCCGACTTCTCCAGTGTCTGAAGAGGAAGTTAGTGACGCTTTCGTCGAAGTGGATGAAGAACAGCAGTTTGGCTCCAGTTTCGACGGACTACAAGGTTTGACTCGTTTACTTCAGTTCCTAGTGCCGAAGCAGTCAGGGGGGTGGCGCCCCGTTCTGGATGTCAGCAGTCTAATCGCTTCGTTACCAAGCAGAAGTTCAAGATGGAGACACCTCAATCCGTCGCTTGCCAGCTTTTAAGACCGGGGGATTGGGGGGATGGTCCTCGTTAGATCCTTCAGGACGCATACTTCCACGTCCCCATCCATCCCCGTTCAAGGAAATACCTGCGGTTTGTCCTGAAAGGGAAGATTTTCCAATTCAGGGCACTCTGCTTCGGTCTCAGCACGGCGCCGATGGTGTTCACCGTTCTTATGAAGAACGTTGCGAGGTGGCTCCATCTTGCGGAAAGTAAATAGGATCTCTCTCTACCTAGACGACTGGCTTATTCGAGCCTCACTCGCCAGAACAGGTGTCTGAAGGACCTTCACAAACGGCTCTGTCGTTAGCGAAGTCCCTGGGACTTCTGGTGAATCTCGAGAAGTCGCATCTGACTCCTTCTCAATCCTTAGTCTATCTGGGGATTCAGATGGACTCAGTGGGGCTTTTCGGGCTTTTCCGTCCCAGGGGCGACAACTTCAATGCCTGGACAAAGTGTCGGCCTTTCTAGGGAAGGAAACATGCTCGGTGAGGGAATGGATGAGTCTGCTGGGGACCATTTCCTCACTGGAGAAGTTTGTTTCTCTGGGAAGGTTGCACCTCCGACCACTTCAGTTCTTCCTCTCAAGCAATTGGTCACGCAAACAGGATCTAGAAGAGGTCTTGTTTTTGGACGGAAGAAGTGAAAAAGCACCTCAAATGGTGGTTGGACCAAAGAAGCTTGCGGAAGGACTTTCGCTCAAGCTTCGGACCCCGACCTAGTGTTGTTCTCCGACGCGTCCTCCACGGGTTGGGGAGCAACACTGGGAGGGAGAGAAGTGTCAGGCACCTGGAGAGGGGAACAGGTGTCCTGGCACATCAATCTAAAAGAACTCTCAGCGGTTTACCTTGCTCTAAGGTTCTTCGAGGAGGAAGTCTCCAGCAAAGTGGTTCAGATAAACAAGGACAACACCCACAGCCTTGGCATACCTCAGGAAACAGGGGGGAACTCACTCTCATTCTCTGTTCGTCATCGCGAGGAATATCCTGATTTGGGCGAAGTCGCAAAACGTCACGATTCTGACAGTTTGTGTCAGGCGTGGAAAACGTGCGGACGGGGACCTTCTCAGTCGGCAAGGACAGCTTCTGCCGACGGAATGGACCCTTCATCAGGAAGTATGCCAGGCGCTATGGAATCTGTGGGGACGTCCTCATGTGGACGTTTTCGCAACTTCCCGAACGAAGAGACTTCCGCTGTATTGCTCCCCAGTTCTGGACCCGGGAGCAGTGGCAGTAGACGCCCTACTGTGGAATTGGTCGGGACTAGATATTTACGCTTTTCCCCCTTTTCCCCCATTCAAAATCCTCGGGGAAGTAATGAGGAAGTTCGCTGCATCAGAAGGAGCGAGAATGACCCTCATCGCCCCCTTCTGGCCAGCGGCCGACTGGTTCACGGAGGTGATGTCCCTTCCTAGTAGACTTTCCGAGGACTCTGCCCCTTAAGAAAGATCTACTCAGACAGCCCCACTTCGAGAGGTACCACAAAAACCTCCCCGCTCGAGTCTGACTGCGTTCAGACTATCAAGAAGTTGGCCAGAGCGAGGGGTTTTTCAAGACCTGTGGCAACGGCGATTGCCACCGCAAGGAGGCCCTCCTCAATCGCAGTTTACCAATCAAAGTGGGCTGTCTTTAGAGTTGGTGCAGAAGGAAGGGCATTTCCTCCACCTCAACCTCTGTGAGCCAGATAGCAGATTTCCCTTCTTCACCTTAGGAAAGAAGCGAAACTAGCCGTTCCCGACGATTAAAGGCTACAGAAGCGTGCTTTCTGTGGTCTTCAGACATAGAGGACTCGACTTAGCGAATGATAGAGACATTCATGATCTCATTAGATCATTTGAGACTGTAAAGTTCTCCAACCTAAAGTACCATCGTGAACTTAGACGTGTACTGAAGTTTCTCATGTCGAGTCTTTGAACCGCTCCATTTAGCCTCGCTAGGAATCTTACTAAGAAGACCATTTTCCTAACCGCTCTGCGACGGCGAAGAGGGTTAGCGAAATTCAAGTCATAAGCAAGCATATTGGGTTCAAGGATCATAGTGCAGTTTGTTCCTTAAGTCCTACGTTCTTAGCAAAGAACGAGAACCTTCCAACCCTTGGCCGAGAACGTTCGAGATCAAGGGGTTGTCGGAGCTAGGGGAACCTGAAGCTGAGAGAGTCCTGTGTCCTGTCAGGGCTCTCAAGTTTTATTTTGCAGAGAACCAGAGCATGCAGAGGTTCTTCGGAGAAACTTGTGGTGCTCTGTGAAAACCAGATCTTCCGATGTCGAAGAATGCACTGGCGTTCTTCTTAAGAAGTACGGTTAAGGAAGCCCATGAAAAGTGTAGTGAAAGTGACATGGAGCTTCTGAAAGTGAAAGCCCACGAGTTGAGGGCTATTGCTACTTCGGTGGCTTTTCACAAAAATATGGCAATCAAGACATTTTGGGCGCCACTTATTGGCGAAGCAATTCGGTGTTCGCTTCACACTACGCGGGAGGTGAAAGCAACATACGAAAATTGTTACTCGCTCGGACCATACGTCGCTGCAGACACTGTTTTGGGGGCAGGAGGTAGCGCTCATCCTATCCTTTAATGGTTTAGGTGAGTTTTTAACTTGTTATTATGGTTGTGGGGTTGACCGCCTGCGGCGGATCTCCCTTCCATTAGCTTAGTCTATGTGGGATACTTTTGGTAGGCTACGCCAGGTGGTTTGGTTTTTACTTTCGTTGCCCTCATTTGTATGGTCAATGGTCTAGTCACGTCGTGGTCTCGCCCCTTGTTGACAGATCATCTGGAGTGCACCAGCTATATAGGTCTCTACCTCGGCTTGGGGCAACTCTAGTAGCACAAGCAGACTTACGCGGCAGTAACCACGAAGTCAGCTATGCTAACAGGTAAGGAATCAAGATATCAATTATCTGCATATATATGTTTCCTAAAATCTTCTATTCTGTCTGACTCCCACCACCAAAGGTGGGATTCAGCTATATATATATCTGACAGTAAGTTCATGAACAAAATGATAATTGTAATGATACAATTAAGTTTGTTCATACTTACCTGGCAGATATATATAATCAAGTACCCACCCACCTCCCCTCAGGAGACAGTGAAATAAAAAATTATGAATAGAATAAAATGGGAATGATTCCTGATACCCGCCTCCCAGCGGCGGGAATGGGGTACTAACCACCTGACTCCCACTGCGTGTGTCGTAAGTGTTTAAATTTCTGTCGGATTCGGAAAATACAGCTATATATATATCTGCCAGGTAAGTATGAACAAACTTAATTGTATCATTACAATATCATTTTTACTCACTCTTTTCTCCTCTCCTTGATGTCACTGTGGTTATGTATGATTTTATACATCTTTTATGCTAAATGTTATATTGAAAGTTTCAGTTTTATATTAAATGCCTTATACTTTTATTTATTTTGTTGAATATGGTTATTTTTAAATATGATATTTGTAAGATACAATTAAGTTTGTTCATACTTACCTGGCAGATATATAATATATGCTGTATTCCGAAGTCCGACAGAAATTAAAAAACTTACGACACACGTAGTGGGGGTCAGGTGGTTAGTACCCATTCCCGCCGCTGCGGGAGGCGGGTATCAGGAATCATTCCCATTTTCTATTCATAATTTTATTTTCCACTGTCTCCTGAGGGGAGGTGGGTGGTACTTAATTATATATATCTGCCAGGTAAGTATGAACAAACTTAATTGTATCATTACATATCATTTTGTTCATGAAACTTACCTGTCACGATATATATATAGCTGAATCCAACCTTTTGGTGGTGAGTAGACAGAATAGAAGATTTTGGTTTTTAGGAAACATATATATGCAGATAACTGATATCTTGATTCCTTACCTGTTAGCATAGCTGACTTCGTGGTTACTGCCGCGTAAGTCTGCTTGTGCTACTAGAGTTGCCAGCGAGGTAGACCTATATAGCTGGTGCACTCAAGATGATCTGTCAACGGCGGCGTGACCACGATGTGACTAGACCATTGACCATACAATGAGGGCAAGAAGTAAAAAAACCACCTGGCCTAGTCTACCAAAGGTATACCACTAAACTAGACTAAAGAAGGGAGATCCGCCTCGGGCGGTCAACCCCACAACCAAAAACACACAACGATTAAAAGCTCACCTAACCACTAAAGGAAAGGATGAGTGCTACCTCCTGCCCCCAAAACAGTGTCTGCAGCGACGTATGGTCCAAGCGACGAGCAATGTTCGTATGTCGCTTTCACCTCCCGCAGGTAGTGTGAAGCGAACACCGAGTTGCCTCCAGCCAATATGTGGCAACTCAAAAGTTCACTGAGTGCCATATTCCTGTGAAAGGCTATCGAGGTCGAAATAGCCCTCACCTCGTGGGCATTCACTTTAACAGCTTCATGTCATATCACTACATGTGGAATGAGCTTCCTTAATGGTGTCTCTCAAGAAGAAAGAAAGCGCGTTCTTTGACATGGGAAGATCGGGCTTCTTAATAACCGAGCACCACAACGTTGGCCCGAAGGGTCCTCTACAGTCCTTCGTTCTGTCTAGATAGAATTTGAGAGCCCTGACCAGGGCACAGGACTCTCTCTGGCTCATTACCCACGATCTCTGTCAAACCCTTGTTTTATTTCAAATGTCTTGGGCCAAGGGTTGGACGGGTTTTCGTTCTTTGCTAAGAACATAGGGCTTAAAGAACAAACAGCATCAGAGTTCTTAAACCCAACATGCTTGCTTATAGCCTGGATCTCACTAACTCTCTTCGCCGTCGCCAGAGCAGTTAGAAAAAGTGTCTTACCTTGTAAAGGTTTCTAAGCGAAGCTAAGTTGAGCGGTTCAAAAAATAAAAATACTGGACGTCAAAAACTTTAGAACAATGTCTAAGTTCCAAGAAGGGACTCTTGGTTTGAGTACCTTCGAAGTCTCGAAAGACTTAAGAAGATCATGAAGGTCTCTGTTGTTGGCTAAGTCCAGTCTCTCTTTGCCTAAAGACTACAGAAAGCACACTTCTGTAGCCTTTTATCGTAGGCACCGCTAAGCGAACTTCATTTCTCAGTAGAGAAGGAAGTCTGCGATCTGGCTCACAGAGGTAGAGGTGGAGGAAATGTCTTTCTTCCTGCACCAGCTCCGGAAAAGGCGCCCACTTGGATTGGTATACGGCAATAGAAGAAGGTCTTCTTGCCGTTGCGATTGCTTTCGCCACTGGTCTTGAAAAACCCACCCCTCGCTCTGGCCAACTTCTGGATAGTCTGAACGCAGTCAGAACTCAGAGCGGGGAGGTTTTTGTGATACCTCTCGAAGTGGGGCTGTTTGAGTAGATCTATCCTTGGAGGCAGAGTCCTCGGAAAGTCTACAAGAAAGGACATGACCTCTGTGAACCAGTCGGTCGCTGGCCAGAGGGGGCGATGAGAGTCATCCTCGTTCCCTCTGATGCCGCGAATTTCCTTATTACTTCCCCTAGGATCTTGAACGGGGGAAAGGCATATACGTCTAGTCCGTCCAGTCCCAAAGAAGGGCGTCTACTGCTACTGCTCTCCTGGGTCTAGAACTGGTGAGCAGTACAGCGGGAGTCTCGTTATCCTGGAAGTTGCGAAGATGTCTACGAGAGGACATCCCCATAACTTCCACAACCTCTGGCATATTTCCTGATGAAGTGTCCACTCTGTCGGCAGAAGTTGACCTTGTCGACTGAGCAGATCTGCACGGACGTTTTCTACCCCTGATATGAATCTCGTCAGTATAGAGACGTCGTGTGCCTTCGCCCATAACAGGATCTCCTTGCAAGGAAGAACAGGGATCGAGAGTGGGTTCCTCCCTGTTTCTTGAGGTATGCCAGGGCTGTGGTGTTGTCCGAGTGATCTGCACCACATTGCCGGAGACTTCGTACTGATAAAGACAACTGGAGCGCCAGATGAACTGCTGCCAGCTCCTTGAGGTTTATGTGCCAGGACACCTGTTCCCCTCTCCAGGTGCCCGACACTTCCTTCCCCCCCAGTGTTGCTCCCCACGCCCATGAAAGACCGTCGGAAAACAACACTAGGTCGGGGTTCTGAAGCTTGAGGGAAAGACCCTCTGCGAGCTTCAAAGGGTCGGTCCACCATCTTAGGTGTTCCTTTACCTCTTCCGATAACACCAGAATCGAATCCAAAGTGTTTTTGGTGCTTCCAATTGTCGGCCAGGAAGGAATTGAAGAGGTCTGAGGTGCAACCTCCCTAGGGAAACAAACTTCTCCAGTGAGGAAATGGTCCCCAGCAGACTCATCCATTCCCTCACCGAGCATGATTCCTTCCCCAGAAAGGTTGACACTTTTGCTTAGGCAATCTAGTTGTCGCCCTGGGACAGAAAGCCCGAAAAGCCACTGAGTCCATCTGAATCCCCAGATAGACTAAAGACTGAGAAGGGGTCAGATGTGACTTTTCGAGGTTCACCAGAAGTCCCAGGGACTTCGTTAACGACAAAGTCGTGTGAACGGTCCTCCAGACACCGGTCTTTCGAGGAGGCTCGTACGAGCCAGTCGTCCAGGTAGAGAGAGATCCTGACATTGGAAAGATGAAGCCACCTTCGCAATGTTCTTCATCAGTAGGGTGAATACCATGGAGCAGTGCTGAGTCCCAAAGCAGAGAAGCCCTGAATTGAAACACTTTTCCTTTCAGGACAAACGCAGGTATTTCTGGACTGGGGGTGGATGGGACGTGAAATACGCGTCCTGGAGATCTAGTGAAGCCATCCAATCCCCCGGTCTCAAGGCTCCCATCACTGACTGAGGTGTCTCCATCTTGAACCTCTGCTTGATGACAAAGAGGTTCAGGTTGCTGACATCGAGTACCGGTCGCCATTCCCCCGACTGCTTTGGCACCAGGAACAGTCTGTTGTAAAATCCGGGGGGGAATTCAAGTCGGAGAACCTGTTCTACGGCGTGTTTTCACGATCATCTGATCTAACAGATCGTAAAGCACTTGTTGCTTTTCTCCCCGATAGGAAGGAGACATGTCCCTGGGTGTCGTAGACAGCGGGGGTGGTTTCAGGAACGGGATCCGGTAACCCTTCTTTAAGATGTCCACGGACCATTTGTCCGCACCTCTCTCTTCCCAGGCTTGCGCAAAAAGCTGAAGCCTGGCTCCAACCGGTGACTGAAGGACTTCTGCTTCATTCTCTGTTCTTGGCCAGCGCCGTGGCTCTGCCCCTGGAAGTGCCTCTTCCTCGAGGGGCTGGTCTCGAGGAAGAACTACCTCGAAAGGGCTTCGATTTCTTGAGAATCGAAACTCCCGAGGACGAAGGAACCGCAGGTCTCCTTGAAGATTGTGCGAGGAGATCTTGCGTGGCCTTCTCCTGTAGACTGTCGCCAATGTCTTTTTACCATAGCCTGGGGGAAGAGATGATCCGAAAAGGAGCGAAGAGCAAGTCTGCTTTCTGTGACGGAGAAACAGATTTCGCTGTAAAATTGCAAAACAGGGATCTCTTCTTCAAGAGCCCTGTGCAAAAGTGAGCTGTAAGCTCCTCCGAACCATCTCTGACGGCCTTGTCCATGCACGACATTACGCTGGACAGCTCCCCCAGACTAATCGAGTCGGAACTCCTAGACTTGGCATCCAGCACTCCCAGACACCAATCTAGAAAGTTGAAGACCTCTAACGTCCGAAAGAGGCCTTTAAGGTGGTAGTCCATTTCCGTAGTTGACCATGAAACTTTCGAAGAGGACAGGTGAGACCTCCTCGAGGCATCCACAATGCTGGCCGAAGTCTCCTTGGGCTGACGAGGGAAGTCTAATACCTACGTCTTCTCCCGTACTCATATCAAATGCCAGCCTTCCCACTAAGTCTCGAAGGTGGCAGGGCAAAAGAAGTCTTTCCCTGAGACTTCCTTTTCTCCATCCAGTCATGGACCTTACGAAGAGCCCTCTTAGTTGAAAGGGACTTCTTCATCCTGACGAAAGCCGAGACCTTGTTGATCTTGGACGAAGAAAGTTGTGAAGGAGGAGAGCGAGGAGCTTCCGGGTGAAACATCTCTCCAAACTCTGATTGAAGAAGGCGGGTCAAAACCTGGTAGTCGGAAGAGACTGCCGCCAAAGGTTTCTAAGTCATCCACTTCAACCGAAGCGTCACTAACCTCTGCTTCCGACACAGGTGAAGTTGGAGGCAAATAGGCTGGACCAAGACTATCTGGTCTAAGGTTTCCACGAGGCGCGTTGCTGTGAAGTGGAAGGTACTGACTCATTAATAGAGGAACTCCGGTCGTATCTCTAAGACCGGAGCAACTTGCAAAGGCTCATCACAAACAGGTGGGAGGCGACGAAACTCCACATCTTCGTCCACCCGAGCGTCCGCTGGCGCACACCTGGGGCCACGGCGCACACCTGGCGTCCACTGGCGCATACCTGGCGTCCACTGGCGCACGCCTGGCTGCAACTAGCACGGGATTGGCGTCCACATCGCAGCGCTGCTGGCGTCCGCTGGAGCACGCTTGGCGTCCACTGGCGTGCGAATGACATTAACTAAGGCGCGCTTAACATCTCGTGCGCGCTCTGCTTCCGCTGGAGCACTCTTAGATGCAACTGGCGTTCGCTTGGCTTCCGACCGAGCGTCAGGAACGTGAACTTGCACCGAAGCGTTCACGCAAGTATCAAGCTCTCGCACCGCAAGCTTACGAGCGGGTAATACCGCTTCATGCGCCGAGCGAGCAAAATCCTCTTCACGTCCTCCAGAGAGCCGCTGGGGAGTCGCACGAACTCTAGCAGGCGAGAAAGTGGGAGAGATAGACGAGCGAGGAGAGGGAGAGGGAGACCTTCTAGATCTCTTCACAGGCAGACGGTCATCCTTTCTCCTGGACGTGGTTGCGTCACTTTCTTAGCAAGAGCATCAGCAAGCTGTTGCTGCAAAGAGCGCAGGATCTTCTCAGTAGGAGAGGATTCCTTGTCAGGTGACAGGCTGATCCTGTGAGAAGGCGAGGGGCGAGGGGACGCCTTCTTCCTCTCCCAGAAACTGCCGTAGCACGCGCTCGAGACGCGACTGGGGCGCTCAACAAAGTCATCATCCGATGACTCCTTACGCTTCTTCTGTGGCGGGAAGGCAGCGAACACACACTCAGGCGATGATCGCCTCTCGAGAGCCAAAACTGGACGTGAAGCGTCACGATCACCAACGCTCCTTTTCAGCGGGCGTGAAATAGATGAGAGCTCCACCCCTTGTGTGGGGAGGAAGCCTCTGAAGAAGAGAAACACTCTTTCAGGAGGCGTGCACGCGCAACGCTCCTTGGCAGTCTGTGTAACGTCAACAGATACTGCCGAAGGCACGTCAGATCGGTGGGGCGTTCCCCGTAACCCTCCCCCTGCGGGCTTTCGACATGCCCCTCTCCCTGAAACCTGGGAGTCCGGCAGCGGTCTAGGCCTAGAGGCGAAATGGGGCCGATCTGACGCACCCTCCCCCACCAACGCAAGGAGCACTGTCACTGCACTTTGCACCTTCACTTTTGCCTTCTAAGGCGAGCACTTTAGATTCTAAATTACGAATCGACTCTAAGATAAGTGTAAGGGTATTACCCTCTACAGACACTGCTTCAGGGCCCGAAGGCAACACTACAGGGTTAGGAGTAGTGATTAAAGGAGGGTTAGTAGGAGAAACATGAACTTCCTGCCGTTTACCTGAAACGCTCCTGGAGGAAGACCTCCTTAACCTATCCCGTTCAAGCTTACGCAGATAGGACTCATACGCTCTCCATCCCGAATCAGAAAGACACTCACATTCCTTGCAGCGACTTTCATACATGCAATCATGCTCTCTGCAACTCTTACACAAAGTATGAGGGTCTACTGATGCTTTCAGTAGCCTACCTCGACAATCACTCTTGGTACAAAACCTGGCGCTAGCCGAACTAGAACCAGACATCTTATTTAAAGAGAAATCAAGCCAAAATCAATCAAATCCACAATTAACGTGTGCCTAGCCACCGATCCAAAAGTCAAGATACCAAAAAATCAAAAAAGGGGTACTTATAGTAGCCAAGTTTCCTAAATTCAAGACGGAGGTGCTGAAAACTGTGTTTACAACACCGGCGACAGAAAAATTATGAATAGAAAATGGGAATGATTCCTGATACCTGCCTCCAGCGGGAATGGGTACTAACCACCTGACTCCCACTACGTGTGTCGTAAGTTTTTTAATTTCTGTCGGACTTCGGAAAATACAGCTATATATATATCTGACAGGTAAGTTTCATGAACAAAATTGTAAATAAAAAAATGAATACAGTTTAACTTGTAAGACCCAGTAGGCCATGTCGAATACAAGTATAAACTAGATAAGCAGTCAATTTGAAGTACAAGCTTTTGCTTGACAAACAATACAAAATTTTCTCAAAAATTTGGTTCGAAAAACGTTGAGTTTGACATAAGAAACATTCAACAAACGAGGTACTACCGTAAACATAATTAATGCGTTCCAGACCCCCAAAAATATTAACAAAATACATTTTATGTGGAATAAACAGTTTTACATACAGAAAACAATGAAAAATAATTATAGATGACTAATGTAATGATTAAATGAACATTTAACATCACTTTTACCTTTATGGAAAACACTTGTTAGCGTATGGAAGACAGAGAGGAGGGGAGAGGGAGGAGGAGAGGTTGTTGTTTGGAAGGGGAATCTCTCTCCAGTGTTACTTCTCATGGTTTTTTACTGACACTATCTGAGGTTACTTCCCCCTCTTTGTTTTTTTACTGATCCATTTATACATTCCTGTATAAATGGATCAGTAATATTATTTTTACAAACAATTCCACCTTTTTTTGTATTTCCACTTTTGACATCTTTCTCCACAATTTGCATAGATGCTTTTGAGCTATTATCTTCTGTGGCTGCTTAAGAAGACACTGAAACCTGAGATCCAAGTATACAGTAGAAAGAAATGCTGCATTATTAAGGAGTGCCTCCTCTCTTTTCTCCATTGCGTGAAGTACAGCACGTGAAGTGACTGTTGATTCCTTGGAGAACAGTACCTTGCACTTCATCCATTCTCCTAAAATTGCCCAGATATGAGATTTCGAAGTTAAAGAGTCTTTGTTGCTTCATAGATAGATTTAAGACTGTGTAACAAATCATCAATGATTTCCCATTCATCTTCTAGTAGTATAAGCGACTTGTTAGCCGAAGCTATTTGGTCCAAAAATGATTTGCTGGCAACCACACTCTTGCATATCATATGTGGATGCCCACCGTGTTTCACAATCTAATTTTGGCAAAGCTTTTCTGCTCTGTCTGGAGACTAGCTGCACATTTTGTGTACGAGTCTTGTTTTGTTGACCACTTTACATACTGCACCTAGAACCTTCTTTATTTGAGCATTAGTATTGATGATTCAGTGGCGTGATCGGTATGGTCTTAACCTGCCACCTCGATGCTCGCATGTTTGATTCTCAGCCATTCCACTGAGGTGTTAGAGATGTGTATTTCTGGTGATAGAAGTTCACTCTCGACGTGGTTTGGAAGTCATGTAAAGCCGTTGGTCCCATTTCTGAATAACCAATGGTTCCATGCAACTTAAAAACACCATACAAACAAATAATTAGTACTGATGACATGTGCACTCAGTTGAAGTGTATGAACTGCACACCTTACAGAAATACCACCTGCTACTGTATGTACTACTACTCAACTTAGGATCTCATTTAATTCAGCCACCCTACTTATTTCGTCCTCACGCAGGTTATCCACGTCATAATTACTTTCATTGTCATCATCATCACTTCCATAGTCCTCTTCGATATTCTTAGGGGTTAGTCTTGTCTTTTCTTGCATGATCTCCCCTGCTTTTACTACATTTGAGCCATTGTGAGTTGTTAAGGTATAGATTTGCTGTTCTTTGATCCCCAGTGTGTGTAAACATGTAACCAGCATTGCACATATTTCTTTACCAGTTGCTTGTTCTGTCATTTCCTTCATGGTAGCAGCAACAACTCGCAATTTTCCATTGATGATAGCTTGGAAATTAACTCCAATGAAGTGGCGTTCACATCGTGTACAAAGATTTGTCTTCGCACAAATCTCGCAATGAGAAAATTCGGTTTTCACATCAGACATTTTTTCCTCAGCAGATTTCATTGTCAGTGATTGGGTTGCTTTCTGATTCAGTGAGATACCTAATTTACATATAATTGGTGCTATCATTTTGGAGATCCCAGAAATTTTGAAGACTGAAAAGGGCAACCCATTCACAGTTACAGCGTCAACAGCTAGATTCTGGATATCCTCTTTGCTAACATTGTGTAGTTTGGGTGTCTTTGAGGAGGATTCTCCAGTTTTACAGGAAAAATTATAATCTCCTCAGATGCTTCAAGCTTTCTCGTCCATGCTTGCATCTCTTCAATTTCATCTATACTATTGCCTTATTATAGTCTTCCAGGTGTTTCCTTTTCAAGCAATCAGTCCGAGGCTTTGCATGAAGGTCAGATCCCGATTTTAATGCATATGTGTACTATATCCACATCTGTCAAGCTTATATGCAGCAGTTTTCTTTGTACTGTACTATACATACTGTGCCACTGACATCGTGGTGTATTAATGTAGCCATGTAGGCATGTTTCTCATGATCTTTCCCAAATAATCAAATTAAATGCCAATTTAAATTTGATTATTTGGGAAAGATCATGAGAAACATGCCTATATGGCTACATTAATACACCACGATGTCAGTGGCACAGTATGTATAGTACAGTACAAAGAAAACTGCTGCATGTAAGCTTGACAGATGTGGATATAGTACACATATGCAAAGCCTCGGACTGATTGCTTGAAAAGGAAACACCTGGAAGACTATAATAAGGCAATAGTATAGATGAAATTGAAGAGAAGCAAGCATGGACGAGAAAGCTTGAAGCATCTGAGCAGATTATAATTTTTCCTGTAAAACTGGAGAATCCTCCTCAAAGACATCCAAACTACATAATGTTAGCAAAGAATTTCCATAAAATCTGTCTAGTTCCTTTGATTTTCCTGGAAAGAAGGTTGTATCTTGAAATTCTTAAAACCCTCTTAAGGGAAAAAATTAGGTTACTCTATCAAAAAATCAAAGTCACATTGGAATAAATAAGTACGGAATAGATACGGAAAAAATAACGTAATTTCTTACCACACCGTACATAAATAGTAATGGTATAGTACCGTAATTTTGTATCATTCTTGCAGGTGGAAAAATACCATACGTACCGTACTGCCACCCTTGCTTGTATGTCAGTTTTTTGTTTATTTGCTTATTTTATTTTCAGTACTATTTTTCTTCCTTGTGTTTTCTTTCTCTTTTTCTTATACGTTAAGGTATTCTATTCAGTAAAAGATTATAACAGTTTTATGGTCATTTTGACTTGTTTCACATATATGCAATTTAGGAATTATACAAGAAGGAAAAATATTGCAGTATGAATAACAGTGGAAATAAACAAATTGAAAACATAGTAGTTATGTTACATTGATCTCCATAATGTATGCTGTAAATTATTTTGATGGTGTAGTTTTTGCATTATGTACTTAGGTTCCTTTAGAAGTTTTTTTTATTAATTGTACATAATCAGTCTTTACTTTTCAGAAAAAATGGCTGATGATTTGGATGACCTTCTTGATGAAGTTGAGGAGACATTGTCTACTGGTGAGCGTGTTAACCATGAAGATAAAAGGAGGTGAGAAACCTTTTCTCTTATTGGAGAAGTTAGACTTCCTTTAACTTGAATCGAATGTTGTTCATACGCGAACAAACCTTAGGTCTTAACAATAGGATAATTTCTAGTGCCTAGCTGGATCTGGTTAAAAAACAGATGAAAGCAAAGAATCTTGTGATATCTGGCAACGCATGCATAGATCGGGTGAAGAATGGTCAGAGACCATTCACCTACGCCAATGCATCAGTCTTTTCTTTACTGCGTGGGCGAGTGTAGTGGTTAACCTCTCTTGGCCTTTACCTGGTAATTGCCCATTTCGCTTGCTTGTTTGCTGATTTTATGGCTGCTTCTGCTCCTTCTCGGCCTCATCAACGTGTATGCATGCTCCATTCCTTGGCAAGGAGGAGTTGAAAGTAGTACAAACCTTGGTGTGTTGGTTTGCTATTGGACAGCCAAAGTATCTCTTTGGTTCCTTATACAATTGTTCTCCCATATAACATTGTACGTCACTCAGGGTCTGAGTGGTTAGATATCAATTTATCTAGCTTCTCAATGGGCTTCAGTCCCTCTCCAGAAGTCATTTCTTCTGGAAGCTGGACTGGTGGGTAGTTTTCTAGCTGGTTTAAGATGTCTTATACCTCCCTCTAAGTATGAGTCTATCCTATTGTTAAGACCAAAGGTTTGTTCGCGTATGAACAAATGACAAATTTTCTAAGACAATTTGTATTTTTCATAGCTACAAACCTGAGGTCTTAACATTATACTGCCTGCCTCTAGCCACCCATGTGTGTTAAGACATCCTGAGTTGGGAAAGACTGACGCGTCGGCGTAGGTGAATGGTCTTTGACCATTCTTCACCCAATCTACACATGCGTTGCCAGATATCACAAGATTCCTTGCTTTCATCAGTTTTTTAACCGGATCCAGCTAGGCACCAGAAATTATCCTATTGTTAAGACCTGAGGTTTGTAGCTATGAAAAATACAAATTATCTTAGAAAATTTGTCATTTTGTCATCTTATATGTAACAGTTCATATGTTCATTGCAGAAGCATTCAACTTTTACACAAAGTAAAAATGGCTTATTGTTTCAAGATTAGATTTAGCAGACCATTGAGTAGGTGATATTCAAGTGAGGTACAGTAATGCTCAAATCTCATGCGACATGATTCTTTTTGTATAGTCGAGATTCTCAGACTCAAAATGACGTTAACAATTAGCATTATACTTTTTTTTTTCTAATGTTGTACATGTCGAAAAGTTTGTGAATTCACAGCTATTTTCCTTATGGTTATATAAATATAATCCCTTTTATGCATTGATAATTTGTTGGGATCAGAAGCAAAGCAGAGCAAAGCAAACAAGGTTCCCCCACATTTATGTTAGTCTGTCCAGCTACCAAAATTTACCAGCCACACTTTCCTCTTTACATTACTAATTACCAACAGGACTATTGGTTCAACAAGATAAAACACAAAACTCAAAAACCATGTACTCACCAACTCTTGACACATTCAGGGTGAGATGCTGCGTTGTCCACTGGATACAGTCGCTGAGACACTAACTCACCCAATAACACCCAGCACCAGACAAACAAACCACCAAATACCAATACAGTGGTCCCCCGTATTCGCGGGGGATGTGTACCAGACCCCCCGCGAATAGTTGGAACCCCTATAAAAATGCTTAAAACCTCCTATTTTCTTAGTTAAAACTCAAGAAAAACTCACTTAAAATGTTCATACCTGAGTTTTTTTAATAGTTTTATCACAAAAAGGGCATTTTATGATGAAATGGGTTAAAAAAAAAAAAACAGGAATTATTAGATGTTGCTCATAGAAAAATACAGCAAACAGGCGAATTTTCTGAAAATAATAAGGGGAAATGTTCCAGAGAGAAATCCGCGAATGCGTGAGTCCGTGAATCCAGAGAATGCGAATATGGGGGATCCACTGTACACAAAAAAACAAACAAGCACCCAAACCACGCAACAACTCAAATACAATGCAACAAATCACTACACGAACAAACACCAATCAACACCAAGACTTCTCAACAACTCAAAAAACACAACAAATCACTAACACAAACAAACACCAATCAACATCAAGATTTCTCAACTACTCAAAAAAACATAACAAATCACTAACACAAACAAGCTACAATCAACATCAAGATTTCTCAACAGTTCAAAAAACATCAAACACAACAGACACTCACCAGCTCAACAACCATCAGGTGGACTCAAGCACAACAAACTCAGTTACTCAATATCAAAAACAATAAAAAACATACAAGGACAACTGACCACCAATAACTGCCTTCAAATACTGACCTGACTGACTGCTCACCACTTGCTCCAATACCTGACTGACTCAGACTCCCTTACTCAAGGCTCAGCGGCGACCTAGCCAGCAGACAAACCAAAACACTGCCAAACAAAGGGGCTCCGCTCATTAACTACCCATTCACCATTCTCTCTCTCTCTCTCTCTCTCTCTCTCTCTCTCAAAATGGAATAAGACACAAATCTTCCCCATACTATCTTAACAACAAATAAACAAAAAATATAGTAAATACACAAAACATCCAAACCCTTCCTATTGCCTCCAACGAACACAAACAGCCTAACAAGACAACAATCAAAACAACCAGCCTCTCTCTCTCTCTCTTACAAGCAACCCTTGAGAACGTTGTCAAATGCAACCACTACACCACTCCTCCATAGTATGATTCATAATCCGTCTGATTTGAACTGATTTTTTTTCATATTGCTTAGTTCAAATTACGGTGTGATAGGGTTAAGGGGGCCGGCCGGAACCCCTATATATGGTGGTATAGGGCGAAAAATGCAAAGTCATGAAAAAATTCTTGGAGCTTCATATGGCAATTGAGAATACGTATACGAAATATTTCGTCAAAATTCCTCTTACTTTTGTAGTTACAGGGTAATTAGTTAACGTAACTCAATAAGCCTAAAACATTGATCAGTACAAGAAAATGCAATATTTCTTCTATTATCGTAAATTTTGATAATTATTGTCAAAAGAAATTGGCGGGCAGAAATGGGCATCTGTAGACATTCCCCGAGTCGAGAAGGAGACTTCAGGCTCAGCTATCAAGTCCAGTCCTGATTTAGTGCGATCATAGACTTCAAGTAGTCTACACGTTCCATTTCACCTCTGACATTCGCCTGCCTTTACGTATGTTTATGTATGTTTCGGCAAGAATTTCATCATGCCAATGAGGAAAAGACAAGGAAAAACATCTCGCTAACATACCAGACCGAAGAAGAAAAATCGTTCAAGTATTATTACAGAATATCATAATATATGCGTAGTTAGTGAAGAGAGAGGGGAGGGTTGCTTAGTAACGCCCCCGTCTTGCTTGACAGCACACGTCACACTGTGCCCAAGTACGATCTTTGAGCAAAGAGATCTCCATTTATGATAAATAACAAAGTTTTGGTTTTTTAATACCCAAAGTGGAATATGAAATTCATAATAATCATGATTTATTAAATTGTCTTTGTAAAATAAGAGTACGCCTTCGAGTTTCACCACTTGACATTCTCTTCCATTTACGTTTGTTTATCTTTGTTTCGGGCAAGAATTTCATCATGCCAAAGAGGAAAATACATGGAAAACATCTCGCTAACATACAGAAGAAGAAAATTCGCTGTAATAAGCCGAGTTAGTGAAGGGGAGAAAGAGAATTGCGTAGGAAGGAGTGCCCCATCTTGCCTCAAGAAGTGCCCCAGGCTGCGATATATGAGCAAAGGGATCATCATTTATGATTAAATTATGATAAATAAAATAGTTTTGGTTTATTAATACACAAAAAAGAAATATACATTCATAATAATCATTATTTATTAACATGTCTTTATAGAAATAAGAAGGAAAACTTTGAACGCCCGTATCTCAAAACTATACTTATTGACCTTCAAAATCTATCTATTAATAAACATTACCTTAATATAATTTATCTAGCCCTAAATCCCCAAAAACCGCACCAAAATTTACCACATTGGCAACCCTGTTACCTCCTATTCTGTCCGCCAGTTGGCAACACTGTCGTTGACAGATACGAAAAACCTTCCCTCAAATCAGTTGTTAACGAGCGCCCGTGTTGTTTACATCACGGCCGCTCTTTATAAATTTCCTTAAACATTTTTGTGCCTTTAAAGCTTTCATTATTTGTTAAATGAGACTTTATTGAATTAACCACTCACGCATTACATCACGCAAATAGTGAATTAACTTTGATTTCTGTAGTGGTTCTTATCTTAAATTACGAACTTTTGCGCGACCCGGAACTACTGACCTGTCCAATTCTACAATGGATTACCAAGAAATTACGATGCTTCCTTCTGCCAGCAACATCAGGAACTGCCCGGTTTGTGGGACAAGGATGAGTAGCAGGGAGTATGAACCACATGACATTTGTAGCTCTTGTCGTGGACAGGTTTGTGACTTGACTTCTCGTTGTGACGTATGTAAGCCCTGGTCTGACGAGGATATGACTGCTTATATGAAACGCCAACAATCTGCAGCGTAAAAGATCGGTTAAGGAGAAAAAGAAATCGATTGCTAGAACTGTATCTAACGAATTCTTTGACTTGGGCGCTCATGATTCTGGCTCTTCGGTTTCGGTATCGTACGACTCCGACTCCGAATTAATTGATGCTTTGCCCCCTGTACAACCGGTAATTAGTGAAGTTATTTCTGATGTAGATTCGAAGATTTTGGCAATGGAAACTACCTGGAAAACAGAATTTTAAGAAAATACAGCTTAGTCTAGATAGAGATATTTCTGCTAAGTTTAACAATCTGTCAGAGAATTTTCAAGAAGCCTTTACTAGAATGTCTAACACACTTTTAGATTCATTTTCAGCTCCTCGTCAGGTACCTGTCGACAGCACCATGGGTAACGGTGCGACAGATACCCGGCTTGTGAACCCCGTCGTGGCGAAGGCCTAGGGGGGATCCGGTCCGGGCAGGTGCCTAACGAATCTTTACCCAACATGTCCCCTGTTAGTCCCGTAACAGTGCCAAAGGGTGCTTATTTAGGAGAAGGGGGGAGGGATATTAGTGTCAGACCTAAGATAGCTAGTCGTCAGGATTTTACTTCAGAGGAAGTTTCTAAGTTAGGATCTGACGATGATGATGATGATGACGCGGATTCGTGTGATATTGATGTTTCCTCGAATGGATGTCATGATGTAGAATTCAAGAAACTTTTTGATTTAATTTTGAGTTTTCTTCCTCAGGCGAGGCCTAAAGAGCAGAAGCAGCCTCCGCTCGTTGTATTACAGAAGGGGATTTTTCTTGACGGTCCTTCCCGGTCACGGGAATTTTTACGTTTTCCCTTTGCCCAGAGGTTCGTGAGAGTGAGGGCGGACGTTGCGCTAAACTTTCGAAGGTGATCGGGGAAGGGAAGAGGAAGCTCTCTTCTCTTCTACGACACCGGAGAGGAGTTTACCAGGTGGCGGATGATTCTTCATTCTCTCGACCCCCCAAGCCAAATCCTGATTTTGTCCGACTTTCAAGTCAACCCTTGCCTTCTAAGGCTTCGGTCTCTGTCTCAATTGAAGATTTTATTGCTATGGAGGCTGTTATGAGCTCCTTACAAGAAGATCAATCCTTCAATATGTGGGTCTCGGAGGGCTTTTAATGTATATCAAGGACTCCGAGGGTTTGTTCCTCCTGATGCCTCCTCTTTTTGAGAAATTCTGCTCATCCATTTCAATCGCTTCTGTACATCAGAACGAGCTTGCTGCTTCAATGCAGGCCTTTCTTGTTTCTCTAAGGAAGGCGTAACCTGTATTTGTCGCAGTTACCCTCCTCTGTATCGGAGATTCAGAGAACCCGTCTGTGTCCTCTTCTCCTTTTGGCGATTTCCTTTTCGATATTTCTGTGCTTTCTGAGGTTTTGAAGGAACATCAAGGTGATGCCTCTTCCCAAGCTCACTGGGCCTTATCAAGAGCTTTTTCCTCTGGTCTTCCTCCCGTTCCTTCAAGGAGTAAGCGTAAGTTTAGGACCAGATCTGTACCTTCTGCTCCAGCCAACAACCTCCTTCTGGCTCTTTTTTCCAGAGTACATCTCAGCTTGCTGGTGCCTCTTCTTCATCCTCTGGTGCTCACCCTTTGAAACGCGGGAGAGGTTCTTGGCGTGGCTCTAAGGGCAGAGAAAGAGCTCAACCTCCAGGAGGACCTTCTTCTTCTTCTTCTTCTTCCTTGTCTCTGCGTAAGAATTTCGGAAGTAGGAGTCATCACCTCGCCTGGAGACCGCAGTAGGAGCTTGTCTCTCCCGCCATTGGTCAGCTTGGCAGGGGAGAGCGGTGGATGCTTGGGTGGTGGAGGTCCTGAAGGAAGGTTACGAGATCCCTTTTGTTTCCAGACCATCCACTTTCCAATCGTCCTCCGAGTTCAGCAGTTATTCCCCTCACTCAATCAGGGGTCAAGCCTTGGAGAAGGAGCTTTCGGCCCTCTTGGAGAAGGATGCCATAGAGCGAGCTCCTCCTTCTCCCGGGTTTTACTCTCGGATGTTGTAGTTCTAAAGGCCTCGGGTGCCTGGCGCCCCATCATAGATCTTTCGGTTTTGAACAAGTTCATTCTAAAGTCCAAGTTCAGGATGGAGACGGTCCAGACTGTTCTTTCATCCGTCAGGAGGGGGGACTGGATGATTTCCATCGATCTGCAGGATGCTTATCTGCAAATCCCCATCCATCCAAGAAGCAGACCTTACCTTCGGTTTTTCATGGACTCGGGAGTTTTCCAGTTCAAGACCTTTGTTTTGGGCCTCACCACTGCTCCACAGGTCTTTTCTCGGGTGATGGCTCCTGTTTCAGCTATTCTGCATCAGTTAAACGTAAGGATGCTTCGGTATCTGGACGATTGGCTAGTCCAGGCCGAATCTCTAGAGAAATGTCTCCGGTCGAGGGAGATAGTTCTGTCTCTTTGTGTCGAGTTGGGCATTCGTGTCAACTTCGACAAGTCCAATCTAATCCCTTGCCAGATCATGACTTATCTGGGGATTGTTTTGAATTCCCAGATTTTGAGGGCTTCTCCCGCTCAGAAACGGATTAGACAAGCTTCTGAGTCTGATCGAGAATTTTTGTCCTCCGTAACGCAGCCAGTTTCTCTTTGGAGGTCTCTCCTGGGCCATTTGTCATCCCTCATCCAACTGGTTCCCGGAGGTCATCTCAGAATGAGGTCCCTTCAGTCGACACTTCGCCAGTCATGGGATTTCGTGTCCGAGGACACGATAGGTCGCCTCTTCTCCACAATGTCAGAAGGATCTCTGTTGGTGGATGCAAGTTCACCGCCTCAAGTCAGGGACATCTCTTCTTTCGGTTTCCTCCGCCGGACCTAATGCTTTGGTCAGACGCCTCGGATCAAGGTTGGGGCGCACACCTGGGCTCCGAAGCCGCTTCGGGCCTTTGGTTAGAGGAGGAGAGGAGCATGTCAATAAATTGAAGGGAACTGAGGGCAGTGTACCTAGGCCTTCTTTCATTTCAAGGAACAAACTGTTGGAGTCGGTTGTCGCGATCTTTGTCACAACACCACAGCAGTCTCGTACTTGAGAAACCAAGGCGGCACACAGTCGGATCTTCTCACTCAAGAAGCCCGATCAATCCTGTGTTGGGCAGAAGACAGGGGGATACGTGGTCCCTCAGTTTATCCTGGGCCATCACAAGTATTAGTAGACACCTTGTCGAGACCGAACGAAGTTCAAGGGTCGGAGTGGGACACTTTGCCAGGAAGTATTCGACAGCCTCAGGAAGAAATGGCCTGTCACAGTCGTATCTGTTTGCCACCCCACTGAATTTTCGGTGCATATTCTTCGCCCCTTACCAGAATCCTCAGAGTGCCGGGACAGACTCTCTTTTGCAGGACTGGGAGGGACTTCAAGCCTATGCTTTTCCTCCGTTCTCTCTGGTGAGGTCAGTCCTCAACAAAGTGAGGGCAACCAAGCGTCTGGATCTCACCTTGATCGCCCCTTCTGGCCACAGAAGGGAGTGGTCCTTTCCCGACCTTCTGGCAAGCACTGGTGGAACCCCCCATTCGCCTCCAGAGAGACCAGATCTTCTCAAACAACTCCATTTTCATCGGTTCCATCAGAGGCTCCACATGCTTCATCTTCATGCCTGGAGACTGTCAGGAGGTTCTCCAAGCACGAAGGGTTCTCCTCCAGAGTGGCGCGACCAGTTGGCTTCTTTGCGCAGGCGGCAATCAACCAGCCCCACCAGTAGAATTATCAGGCTAAATGCGGTTCGGGTTTTACAGACGTTGGTTGGGTAAGTCTCCGAAGGACATTCAATTTCTAGACCTTCCTTACCGAAAGTAGCGGAGTTTTTAGTTCATTTACATCATTGACAGGGCCCTGTCACCCTTCGTGCATTAACGGGTTATAGGTCTATGCTTTCCTATGTTTTTAAGGCAAGGCTTCCTGAGATCTCTTCATCTTATGTCATTAGAGATTTACTTCGATCTTTTTCCTATCTCGACCCAGGCCGCAGTGTTCGCCTCCGACATAGGGACTTAACAAAGTCCTTCAAGCCTTAAGGTTCCCTCTGTTTGAGCCTCTGAATTCTGCCAAATTTAGGGACCTCTCTTCTAAGACACTCTTCCTTGTCTCACTGGCTACAGCCAGAGGGTGGGTGAACTGCAAGCACTCTCTTTTCTGGTTGCCAGATCTGACAAGACATGATTTTGTCATACCTTCCTGAATTTGTCGCAAAGACTGAATCGTCTGATAATCCCATTCCCAGGTCTTTCGTACTGAAGTCGCTGGTCGACTTTGTTGGTAATTTAAATGAGGAATTAGTTCTTTGCCTGTTAGGGCGGGCTCTCATGTTATTTACGCCCGCCCCACGAAGGACATTCAGGGTCGTCCCCGTCATCTGTCTTTTGTTTTTTCACCCCGAAATGTCAAGAGACCTATTTCAAAGAATGGAATGTATCCTTTTTTCTCAGATCTGATCGTTAAAACTGGTGGTTCGGCTGCTGGGGAAGACCAGACGCCGAGAGCACACAGTATTAGAGCAGTTGCTACATCAGTAGCTTTTATGAAGAACGTCTCAGTCGCCAAGGTGCTTGAGGCGGCGACTTGGCGTTCTAATTCTGTTTTTGCCTCTTTTTTACTTGAGGGATATTTCTCTAGTTCTAGGCGACCTCGTTTCTTTGGGCCGTTGATGATGGCAGGACAGGTCGTCAGACAGGAGATTAGGTAGTCTTTTCCTGTTTTACGTTTGGTTGCTACCTGTATATTATTCATTAATTTTTGTTTTGTTTTGTATATATTTTTGTTTTGTATTATAACCCATGGCAGTTTTTGCGACGTAGTTATAATGGGAATTAGGCAGTTGGTATTTAGGTGTTTTGATGACAAGGACTGACTGCTTGGCAACTCATGCTGCTTCCATTTTCAGTGTGAAATGGTTCCAGCCACTGGGTTGTCGGCACTGGCGACTACGCTTCTCCCAGAGTTGATGCTGACCTAGGACTAGCCACTGGTTCGCTTGTCCTGATAACTCCTGCTTTCTTCCACTGTCCTGGACAGGGAATTAGTCGATGGATCGTCTGCTGTCATCTGGTGACTCGCTCACCATCTACTTTTTGTCTCACCTTGCTTCTCGGAGTCAGACACTCGTGTGAGATCAGGCGACATTTAGTAGCCCTGAGTTTCTTTCTTGTTGACGAAGTCGGTTGCGTTGATACACCCCCGATGATCGTGTAACACGAGACCAGGTTGGACTGTCAGGCATTCGTCCTTCGGGACTGAATCGCCTTTTTTGCTCCGCGCTCCTTTCTCTTGGCACCAGAAAGCTCGAGTTAGGAGTTGCTCATGAGCCGATTCGTTGCTGGCGACTTCGGGTTGCTTGATACACCCCCAAGGTTTGCTTAGCTTTGAATCGCCCAGACAGTCCAGACACATCATCCTTTAGGGAAAGAATAGTGCTTGATAGTCTTCAGGGTGCAGCCTTGCTGTCCGCAATTCGTCTGACTGGTCACCTGGTCGGGCACCTGACTTTAGTACAGACGGACTGACTATGCACTTACTCCTTGTCCTGTGCTACCGCAGTTGGTGGCATTATGGTAGGAGACTTTGAGTTTGTTAGTATCTTTGACCTTGGGTTGAGTTTTGACTGCCTAGATATATATTTCTTTGTTTGTTTTCTACTATTCTGTCCGAAGGGAAATGTATTCAGATTCCCTCTTCCTTTCAATGTGGTTAATCGGGCTAGATAAATTTATTAAGGTAATGTTTTATTATATGGAATTTTTATTCTAAAATTAATATTAATAATACTTACCTGTATAATTTATCTAGTCCCACCCATCCTACCCCACGATCTGCCTATCACAACTGATTTGAGGGAAGGTTTTTCGTATCTGTCAACGACAGTGTTGCCAACTGGCGGACAGAATAGGAGGTAACAGGGTTGCCAATGTGGTAAATTTTGGTGCGGTTTTTGGGGATTTAGGGCTAGATAAATTATACAGGTAAGTATTATTAATATTAATTTTAGAATAAAAATTCCATTCTCACTTAGTTTTAAAGCTATAACATTGGAATTTGGTATATAACTCAGAAAGACATTATGGAACAATCAAATAGAGCCCTTTTTTCCAATTTTTGTTTCGTATTTTTTTTATAAATTTTTTTCTCCTGATTTATAGGGTTTATTTTTTTTACCATATTGAAAAATTCATATCTAGCAAAAAGAATGACTTTTAGAAAAAAAACTCTCCATTCGATTGGAGGTCTACATCAGGTCTATATATGGTAGTAATCCCAGGTTCTTAATATTAAATATCAAGGGAGGAGATAGAATTTGAAAAATGGTTATTTTCGGGATAAATCGCCCTGGCGTCACAAAACCGAAGGTCAGAGGCGAAAATCATATGCGGTTTAGAGATGTCCCAAGTCACCTTATTAAGTGGTATGAATATCAAAGTCCTGTCCTTAAAAAAGGGCATTAGCCGGCCGGCCCCCTTAACGGTGCCGTCAATGACAGCTCCTCGGGCTGGTCAACATAACTACCTCTGCAGCATTATATCAGTCGACCTAATAACCTCAACAGTCATCATAAGATTTTCAAAGTAGGAATATGAATTACAACAAGTTTTCTTTGAATGTTGAAGTTTTAGGCTGTGTTCCAGCTGCCTGGGTGTTGCAAAATGATTTATAGGCCTAAAAAATAATCTATGCCTTCTGAGATGTAATCTCTGTTACTGGTGAATTTATATGTAGAGATTACCTGTTCTCTGAGAAATAGATGATGATGATTTTGATTATATGGAGGAGGTGGCTATTAATCAAAATATCATAACTATTAATATCAAGGCATATGGAACACTTGTTTTTCAAGTGACTCAAAATATATTTTTCTTAAAAGTCTTGCTCGCTTTCGGTGTATAAAGTATTTTTTTATAAGGTAACTTGAAGTGCAAGAATGTGTAGATAATTGTTAATAGAGAGATGTGAATGCTAAGTGTAAAGTGAAGAAATCTCACACACCTAGACCTAGGAGCAAAATTTTGGCTTCGACAAAAGAATAATTGCATAGGCAAATATTTGTTTGTGCTACGCCTTGTATAACGAGGCTGCACTGTGAGGTTATTTAGACCTGCGATGTTATATGCAAGTATTGTGTGGTATACTTCCCATCCTCGTCTGCGATTGCGACAATAAGTTCTAAGTCAGAATCTTCTTTAGTATATAGGCGGAGATGTTTTCAAACTCATGATGATAACTTAACAACGGTAAATTTGCAAAACTACATCTCTTGAATAGAAGGCAAGAAGGTAGTTAGGAGAACCTGATTCTAGGAGGGAAAGTAGAGTTCTAAGTTACAAGGCATTTACAAGAGTATAGGAAAGCACAGCTTAGCTCAGCATACATAACATACAGACAGACAAACATGTGAGAGGAAGTCACGTAGACGTCTGGGCTATAGGTCAATAGGTTCTCAGGCGAAGCACTGTGACCTCTTTGACACAATCATGGATTTGATTATCACAGGCAAATGCAAACCAGGGCATTGCTGATTCGATACATCCAGCCTAGCTTGCATCCTGTTTATCAACTCTTATCACACTCCCTGTTATCTCAACAGTGACCTCTTAGGTCATTAGAGTATTTATACATATGGAATATGTATTTTAAATATAAATCCTTACATATTTGTTAGTATGCCATCTTTTTTGAAGTATTTAGGAAATGAAGCAAATAATTTTTTATGAAAATCTTAATATTCCTGTAACAAATACATACAGGTAGTATAAAGAGAAAATAGTGAACTCTTGTATAAAGAGAAATTGTGAATGCATGGTACGAAGAGAAAATCGTGAATGCATGGTTTTTGCATTTGTGACTTAGGTCCTGACAGCTCATGTGATGTCTGCCTTGTCCTTGATGATGTCATTAGATTACAACAGCTTAGTGGCTTTCATGGTATGCATGCTCTTATGGGAAAAAATTTGAGTTTGAGTATCTTTGTGAACTCTATAGCATCTTTACCTGGAACTCATTTGGATAATCTTAAGGTGAAATGTATGAAGTCCTTTGATCTGATCTGATGAGATCTGGCTCTTACTTCCTGGGAGGCTGACTGCAAATAGCTCTTGATACTGTACATGGCATTAATCCAACTAAAATTGAGCTGTTCACATTTGCAACTAAATAGAATCAAAATTTATTGACATTCATAGCACAGTACATAATCTAAATAGATAACAGATGACGCTATGTGAATTTCCCTTTTTGAATTTGTTTTGGCCCACAAGGATAATTTGCAAGTGTTACTGCTTGCCAAATCTGATGCAGCCTGGCATCAATTTGCAGAGTTTTGTGTAGTTTTAATAGTTTTAAAAGAAATTGTAACTTGTGGCCAGAAGAGCTATGGAATTTTAGTGACTTATTTAATGTACTACTTAATCCTGGGAAGGTTTAATATCAAGCAACCAGATGCCTTTGAGATTTAGAGTGGATATATTACTTACTCATTGTGGTGTAGGTATTAACTTTTCTGTGTACCAGCCCATACACATGGTAGAGGCACTTATTATTATTATTATTATTATTTCTGGGCTCAGCTCGTGTCGCTGCGCGAAATATCCTTTAATCTATTATTTCTAGGGTAAATGTACTAACACATACCAGAGAATAAATAAAATAAAGAAAAAGGTCAGTATAACTGACTCGCTCACCTCCAGGAGGGTGTCGGTATGAACACTAGGCGAGTGAGACCACAACCACGAGCCAAATGCCAATAGAAATCTCCCACTACCAAATCCCTCCAAGAGGGGAGCCGACCCACAGGGTGAGCAGCTCGTACTACTACTACTCCATCCCATGCTGTCGACTGCTGCGCCCCTGGTGGCCATCCTTTTTCGTTAGCTCGCACGAGTCACGATGCTATTTTTTCTCTCTGTGTTTTTTTGTGCCCTTTCTTCGGATTTTCGATAATGGAGACGTTCAGCTATTGCAGCAGCTAAGTTAAGTACTCAGTATTTACGGTTAGTGCGTTTTTTCCGTCCCTGAGACAGTATTTGCCGTTTTTTAGGTATAAATACGTTCTCGGGTCGGAAGCATGGCGGCATGGTCCTGCCTCGTGATGGGTTCGTTCTTGGTCTTCCATACCTGGAACATCCCTCCCCCCCTTCATTTACGCTCTATTTTGATTATCCGCGTTATTAAGGTCTACAGGTTGTCATGCATGCATGTTTATCACCTTATGTAGGCTTTTTCTATCCAGACCCTAGTCTGGGTTCTTTGTATCGGCCCTGACTAGCTTTGAGTGGTAGACTTGCCTTCGGGTTAGTCGTACACTCCTGGATTTTTTTCTCCTGCTTTTTTACTTCTTTCTTTCATTATTTTTATTTTATTTATTTGTGTATTTTGTCATTATTAGGTTAGTGTTTGGCGTCTGGCTTAGCCTAGGTCCCGGCTCGCAGAGCCTATTCTACCGCTGATCAGTTCGGTTGCTTCCACATAGCTTCTCTCTGATCAGTTGGTTTTTGCCCTATGGGCCTTTAGACTACCGCTTTTCAGTTCAGGTTGCTTCCCGATAGCTTCTCTCTGATCATTTTGTTGGTTAGCCTAGGTGGTTGGGTTACCGTATCCCAGTTATCGCCTCAAAGTGGTTCACTGTGTGATCACGGGTCGGCCAGACGCCTGCCCAGTCCCCTTTCCCCCTACCCCGCTCTTCCATAGAGTAGGGCGGGGGTGGGGGGGGGGTCGGTCTGTCCTTGCTCGCCTCACATAACCGAGCCTGCCTCCCCCCTCTCCCCCCTCCTCCACCGGAGGGGCTAGGGAGTCGGACAGACCCAAGACTGGATCCGACCTCTCCGCTTCTCGGAGGTCCGGCCGGGTGGTACGTTGTGGGGGGCCCTGGCCTTAACCCCCCCCTCCGTTACTGCCTTGTCGCTCCGAGTTAGCTCGAGCACGTATGTCCTCTCCGCCCTTCCCTCCATTACTAGAGCTCCTCCCACCCTACCGGAGTTCTGGTATCCAGCGGAAGGAGATAGTCCAACCATAGTTGGACAGGGGCATACAGCAGGTCTCTACTAACCTTACCGTTAGCTGAGTTACTACACTCCGCTTCAACTGGACCTAGTCCGGTTCGCTTGTGCTTAGGTTTAAGTTATTTTAAGTTATCTTAATTATCTTAAACCAATCCCCCCCCCCCCCCCCCCACCCCCCCCCCCTCCCTATATTGTACCGGATCTTTCCGGGATTATAGCCTATTCAGGCAATGCAGGGAGGGGTTTATGCCCAAATTTTTTTCCGAGCGCCGGCATGTAACGGAGTTCTTTTGCCTTTAGTCTGTAAGTGTTATCCCTCTAAAGTACTCATGTGTCTTCCCACTTACAGGCCACCAACTGTGAGCATCCGGGATGTTCCGCTACACTTCAGGACCCCTGTGGACACGAAGTTTGCCGGTCCCATGCTCCATGCGCGACTCCGCACGGTGACATCCAGGTCTGGTACCATGAAACGTGTACCATATGTTACGATCTGGTGAGCCAGCTTTTGGAAGGCGTAAGTATTCCACCTCCAGTAGCTGCTTCGCTTCTTTAGTACTTAAGTTTCCATCATTTATTAACTTAAGACATCTAGTTTAAGTTATACTCTAGTTTTAGTTCTAAGTGATTCTTAAGTCTAAATACGTCCTCTCTTACAGGCTCCGGCAGTAAGAGATACAGCACTGGCTACCCTGCGGGCCTGGGTCGGAGGTTTTGGCAAGAACGCCGCCAAGGGTCAGCCACCCTACATTCTTGAGAAGCGTCTGGCATTGCTCATCTTTCCCGGAGGCAGGGCGACGGGGTACGTCGACCCAGGTAGATGCGGACGTCTATTGCCTTCATCCAACAAACAGCTGGCGGCCTCTTTAACTGAACAAGACCAGGATATCTCCACGGATGTCGCTACCCTGGATATTAATGTTGAACCTATGGTAGGTATAGACGACCTGTTGGTCGAGGTAAGTAATGCAGGTACCCAAGGGTCTCCCTTGAGTCTGACTGTCTCTTCTACTCTGCAACAATTCTCCATCCTTCCAAGGCTTTACGGCTGATGAACTGTATACTCCTCCTGAGGCTTCGGTTAGGCCTAAGATCAAGTCTAAAATAATGACCTTGACTAAGACGTCATCGTCTTCGAAGAAGACGTCCTGCTCTTCTTCCTCGCGTAAGTCCTCCTCCGGCTAGTAATCCCGGCCCAGACAGGTCTAAAGGCTCTAGCTCCGGCTCTAAGTCCTCAAACAAAAAGTAAACCCAAGGAGAGATCTCGTACCCGGCAGTATCACCAGTTCCGCTACCTTTGGTTCCTATTCAGAGCCTACCCTCCACCTCCGCAGCAGCTCCGGCTTTGGACTCCAATGCTGGCCTGTTGCAACACGGTGGGCGATCTAGTGGGTACCCTTAAGAGTAGTATGGAACAAATGATATCTCGCCTATCGGACAGAATCACTTCTCAGGATTCTATTATAGCCGGTCTAAGAGAAGCCCCTCTAGCCTCTCCCTCAACCTCACACTAGTGGATCTCAGCTTCCCCGTATGACTGCCCGCTCGCTTTCTCCATGAACAATCCTTGGAGAGTAGCGTCATAGCCCCCCTTCCAGGATGGTCTTATCTCCATACCGGAGTTCGGAACTCGAAGAATAGAGGACTTCGAGTTCTACCCGGAAGGCCTACAGTCCTCCTTTTTATAGGCTACGCAAGGCTCACGCCTTCGGCTATGGTTCGGGACGATAGGGTACAAAGGAGACATCCCTCTATTCTAGAGACCAGCTCAGCGAGAAGGCTCAGATGTTTAGAGGACATGGATTGTTCAAACACAAAGTACAACCATTTAAAAGTCCCTTTACCATTTTCACAATGGATGAAAGTACCCGCTCCCGTTCCTAACCAAGATAGCAAGGTCGACCATCTCAGCAGCTCAGAGGGGGGAACCCATGCCTCAGTTGAAAGAAGCAGATCCCACATCTCCATTGCTCCCTTCAACCGGAGAATTGTGGGAAGACTTGCCAAATACATTCTCAGCTGGCAAACTCAAACCTGACTGTGCTATGGAGCAGTTGGCGAAAAGCTACCCAGGCTCCCAGATAGTCTTATTCAGGCTGAATTGACTCAAAATCACGACTAGCCAGATCAATCAACTCGATGGCTATGTCTGAGGTAGCAACATGGCTTATGGTTCAGAACCAATTTTTAAGCTTATGACCAAAGCCCTGACTCAAACGGTGCAGTCAGATATGTTCGAGTTTGCCACTGCTAGAACGAATTGTAGGAAGCATGTCCTGCTAGAGGCAACCATTCGTCACGAACCGAATAGGTTACTCTCTTCCAACATCTGGGGCGCAGATCTCTTCCCAGAGGCCATGGTTAAGGAAGTACAGGCAGAGGCTACGAGGTTGAACCAGAGCCTTAAAGACCGTTGGGGTCTTACGGCTAGGAGGAGGCAAGACCTGACACCTAAAGGTAAGGGACAAAGGAAACCAGACGTTTCCAACCTTACCAAAAGAAACAACCGCGCACCCCCAGCAAGTTCCAGCTGTGCCGTTAGTGCAGACAGCCAACCCTCCACGTCTAAAGGTCAATCACAACCTATTTATGTGATATCCCTCAGCCTCAACCCTCCACCTCATATGCCATCTCTCCAGCTTACAATCAAGCCTTCGAGATCAAGCTTCTAGAAGTATGACCGCTCGGGCAAGGGAGGCAGAGGTAAGCGGTCCTTTCGTGGAAGAGGATCGGGAGACCCCTTCAATAGGGGAAAGCACTTCAGAGGAGGCCGAGGTGGTTACAAGAACCAATGAAGAACTTCAGGTAGGAGGGAGGCTGTTTCACTTTCGCCACCGGTGGAACTTCAGCCAGTGGGCTCAGAGCATAGTGTCAAAAGGGCTGGGTTGGAGCTGGTTGACGAACCCACCTCCAGCCAGACCTTTCCGTCAACTTCCTTCCAAAGAATTGACAGAATACGCAGAGGACCTCCTTCAGAAAGGAGCTATAGCCAAAGTCAAGAGGTTTTGGTTAAATTTCAAGGTCGCTTGTTCAGCGTGCCAAAGAAAGGCTCAAACAAAAGAAGAGTAATCTTAGACTTGTCCCGCTTAAACTTAGCCATCCGCTGACGACAAGTTCAAGATGCTCACGATCTCACAGGTGCGGACCTTACTTCCCCGTGGGGGCCGTCCCACCTCTATCGATCTTACAGACGCCTACTATCATATCCCTATTGCAAGACACTTCCGTCCATATCTGGGATTCAAGATAGGAGACCAGACATTCTCCTTTAAAGGTAGTTCCATTCGGGCTCAACGTGGCACCCAGGGTGTTCACGAAGCTAGCGGAAGTAGTAGTACAACAGCTCAGAGCGCAAGGGATTATGGTAGTGGCGTATCTCGACGATTGGTTGATCTGGGCCCCATCAGTCGAAGAATGCAACAAGGCCACACTGAAAGTGATCCAGTTCCTAGAATATCTAGGATTCAAGATAAACAAAATCCAAGTCGGAGACTCACTCCAGAGTCAAACTTTCAGTGGCTAGGCATTCAATGGAAATCTATCCTCACACACTCTGTCGATTCCATTCCACCAAAAGGAAAGAAATAGCGAAGTCAGTCAAGCAATTTCTGAATCACAAACTGGCATCCAGGAGAGCTCAGGAAAGGATCCTCGGCTCTCTCCAGTTGCATCAAGTAACGAACATCTTGATGAAAGCCAAATTAAAGACCTAACCAGGATCTGGCGCTCACGAGCAAATGTCAGGTCCAGGGACAAGCTATCCTCATGCTCTGATTCTAAAGAATCGGCTTCGACCGTGGCAAAAGTCAAGAATCTATCAGTGTCAGTACCCCTTCAGTTCCCTCCACCAGGGATCACCATCCACACAGAGCGTCCTTAAGCGGCTGGGGAGGGTACTCCCAAGTCAAAAAGGTTCAAGGGATTTGGTCACCTCAGTTCCGTCAGTTTCACATAAACGTACTGGAGGCAATGGCAGTATTCTTGACTCTGAAAAGATTACTCCCACCAAAGTACTCCCACATAAAGCTAGTCCTGGACAGCGCAGTGGTAGTACATTGCATAAACAGAGGAGGCTCCAAGTCACGTCATCTAAATCACGTCATGATAGCCATCTTCTCCCTGGCAGACAAATTCAGTTGGCATTCTTTCCTCCACCCACATAGCTGGAGTCAGAAACGTCATAGCAGACGCCCTATCCCGATCAGTACCCCTAGAGTCGGAATGGTCACTAGACGTAAGTTCGTTCCAATGGATCCTTCAAAAGAGTCCCAGGGCTTCAGGTGGACCTATTCGCATCCCAAGCGACCACAAACTACCGTGTTATGTAGCCCCCAACCTGGACCCTCTGGCTTACGCCACGGACGCCCTAGCTCTAGACTGGAACAACTGGGGGAAGATTTACGTCTTCCCTCCAGTGAATCTCCTTATGAAAGTATTAGACAAACTCAGGACATTCAAGGGTCAAGTGGCTCTAGTAGCCCCAGACTGGCCGAAGAGCAATTGGTACCCCCTGATTCTGGAACTGGGCCTTCGTCCCCTTCGGATCCCCAGTCCCAAGCTCTCCCAGTCAGTACAAACGAAGACTGTGTTCGCTTCCTCAGGGATTCTCAAAACCCTAACTTTATGGATTTCATGAAGTTTGCGGCTAAAAGAGATGCGAATATTGACCCTCAGAAATATTCTCTTCTTGGAATCTGATAAAAGGGATTCAACTTTGAGGCAGTATGATGCTGCTGTCAAAAAGTTAGCACCTTCCTGAGAGGTCAGATATCAGAATCATGACAGTTAATTCAGCTATATCCTTCTTCAGATCCTTATTTGAAAAAAGGTTTAGCAGCTAGCACGATTACGACAAACAAGTCAGCCTTGAAAAAGATATTTCAATTTGGATTTAACATAGACATTGACGGATACCTACTTCTCGTCTATTCCTAAGGCATGTGCTAGACTTAGGCCTCTGTGAGGCCTACGTCAGTTTCATGGTTCTTAAACGATGTTCTAAAACTGGCTTCCGAAACCGATAATGACACATGCTCGTTTATTGATGCTCCTAAGGAAAACCCTATTTTTATTAAGCTTGGCTTCAGGAGCAAGAATTTCAGAACTGTCGGCTTTGTCCAGAGATCCGGATCATATTCAATTCCTTCCCACAGGGGAAGTACTACTTTCTCCGGAACGTAGCTTTTGGCAAAAATGAAGATCCTTTGATGAGGTGGGAACCTTGGAAAGTTTTACCTCTTCCACAAGATGTATCCCTTTGTCCAGTTTCAGCCTTACGAGCCTTTCTATCCAGGACCTCCTCATCCTCATCGGGGCCCCTCTTTAAGAGGGAAAAAGGTGGAACTTTATCCATTAAAGGCATCAGGCAACAAATCCTGTACTTTATCAAACAAGCCAATCCTGACTCTTTCCCAAAAGCACATGATGTCAGGGCAGTAGCCACCTCAATTAATTATTTCCAAACACATGAACTTTGATGAGTTGAAAAAATATACCGGATGGAAATCGCCGACAGTGTTCAAACGCCATTACCTTAAGTCCTTGGAAGCTCTGAAATTTTCAGCAGTAGCAGCGGGAAACATAGTTTCCCCTGACTCTAGTTAATTTGTAGTAGAAGATTCAGTCCTCCTTTCTACCTGCCTCTCCCAACAGTTCGTCTATTCCTACAGTGTTCATTTACATTCACCTTGTGCCTTAGCTGCTTTTAATAAGGTAGTGAGTTTTTGTATATTAAGTTCATATACATTCCTTATATATATATTATCATTGTTGATTAATTTGATTGTTTGAATTGCTATTATATTTTGATACATGCCTTTACACAGATACCATTCTGTTACATGTAGCCAATTTACCTCTGTACATATGTAAATTACCTTATGTTAAGAAACATGTTTAGAATTAAGGGTAATTTAAGCATATTGTTACTTTGTATCACTGTGTATTTGTATCTTTTTAGCAATTATATTCTTTTTGTTTTTTTTTTTTTTTTTTTTTTTTTTTTTTCTTTATTTTATTTGGGACCTATGACTTTATTTTATTATTTCAATTACTTTTGTTTACAATCTTGTGCTATTTCTCTGGTACGATTCGCGCAGCGACACGAGCTGAGCCCAGAAAAGGGATTTTGACGTAAGGAAAAATCTATTTCTGGGCGATTGGCTCGTGTCGCCAGCGAAATCCCACCCTACCCATCCCTTCGCCAAGATTGTCTGCTAACTTCAGGATGGCCACCAGGGGCGCAGCAGTCGACAGCATGGGATGGAGTAGTAGTAGTACGAGCTGCTCACCCTGTGGGTCGGCTCCCCTCTTGGAGGGAATTGATTTGGTAGTGGGAGATTTCTATTGGCATTTGGCTCGTGGTTGTGGTCTCACTCGCCTAGTGTTCATACCGACACCCTCCTGGAGGGTGAGCGAGTCAGTTATACTGACCTTTTTTCTTTATTTTATTTATTCTTGGTATGTGTTAGTACATTTACCCTAGAAATAATAGATTAAAGGATATTTCGCTGGCGACACGAGCCAATCGCCCAGAAATAGATTTTTCCTTACGTCAAAATCCCTTTATTATTATTATTATTATTATTATTATTATTATTATTATTATTATCAGAATGAGGATGCATCTAGATTGACAGATTATTATTTCACACTAAAATACGACCAAATTAGCTGAAAATCACATATATGACGTAGATTGGTATAATAAATAGATTTTCTGGGCTCGGCCGTGTCGCTCCGTGAAATAATTCCGTTTGGCGTTACCTTTTTGAGACCGTTAAGCAAGTTTAAAGAGAATTTCAATGAGTAATAGTTTTCTTTGTAACTTTAAAAGCTTCGTGCATGTTTATTAGCTGGGTGGTATTGACTAAACTTTCTGCAGATGTTCAACTAATATATTACTTTCATAATAATAAAGTAACTATGATATTACTCTAAAAACAAGCAAATTGGTTTATATTATTACTGACTCAAAAAGCCCCTTGTAAATCTTCTGTACTTCATGAACTTGGCAGGCAAAAAGTTTTTCAGAAATTCAATAACTGTGTAAAACATTTTTAAATTAATTTGTAAGACTGAATATTTGACCGGTAGCTTTGCTAAACAAGACAAATATATGGTTAAAATCTTAAAATGATTGGTGAAGTTTTTCTATTATTACTTTTAATTTCAAATTTGAGTGCTCCGTAACTATTATTACTTATGCATGCCGTTAGAAACAATGGGAAAATGTGTCAATCTAGATGCACCGCATGTGCAGTTAGATACAATCATCGCTAAATGCAAGATCGTCGCCACTGTGATGGCGCTATACCAATCCCATTTCCTGAGTGTAGACCTCTTGTTGCTAAATCACCTAAGAGTTTTAGTCATAGTTAGACAAAACTCCAAGTACGCTTATTATTAGATCTAGAAAACAGGATCTTCCCGACCCCTTCACAATTTTTTTTAACATTGCTTCTTATACTAGTTGCAACTCATTTACAATTTGAGTTTTTCCTTACTGAAATTCATTTTTGTAAAAATATATAGTCTAACTCTCATCTATTGCTTAAGAATGATTTTTTTAAGATACTTGTCTATCCTAGGGAAGTGTTTAAATTCTTTTTTTCTACAATTTTCCGAATATTGCCTCCCAGTTGCTGGGCAAAGCCTTGAGCTATTTTTATTTTGTATCACAGACCTAACTATTTATTTAGCAATGTTGTTTGATTAGGTCATTTTGGATGTTTTATAACGCTTTTGTTTTTCTCTTCCTCTAAAATTTTTCCAGCCTATACTGTTCACCATTACTTAGAACAGTAGGTATTCAGTTAATTCCAATAGCCATGCATTTTCTAATATAAGATTCACTACCAGACAGTTATCAGTAAGTTTAGTTCCAGTTATGACCAAATTTTGGTATGGCCCTCCTAATTACCTACAGTAGCTGAATCGTTGGAACTACAGAATTTCAAACGTGTTGCTCATTTTTTTTCTTTTAGCAAGCTTGCATGGGCTTCAATTCATTGTTTGTTTTTATTTTGTTTTTAATATTGGCCTTTATAGTTTATTTTCATGGATTTTATTCATTACTTATTTTCTTTTATCTCTTGGTTACTTTCCCTGTTGGGAGGAGACTTTGGCTTGTAGCACTTTGCCTTTCCAGATTCTATAAAAAGTATACGCAATACATAGGTCAATCAGATATAAAAGTACAGTGCCAGTGCTGCAAGACTGCTTTTATAAAAATCTGAACCAAATAATTAGCTCTTTATGTGAAATTAAGACCTTTTAAATCTTGCAGACTAAAGAACAGTAATTTTGAAAATCTTACACTCAAAATTAATACAGAAGTCTAAGCCAGTAATTTTATCAGTTTTGTACATGAACTTCCCTGACAGATATATACTTAGCTATAGTCTCCGACGTTCCCGACAGAATTTCAAATCTCGCGGCACACGCGACAGGTAGGTCAGGTGGTCTACCTTACCCGCCGCTGGGTGGCGGATGTACGAACCACTCCCGCAAGCTTGTCAGATTTTTCTCTGTCGCGGGAACGATAACAACTGTTGTCGGTTCCTCTCGATAATTTTTCGATTCTCGCTTGCTGGAGTTAATTTGGACTTCTTTTGGTGACGTATTCGCTTGTTGGCTTGGCATACGCTGATTGTGGACCGGTTTGATTTTGAGTTTGATTTTCTTTAACGATGTCTGATCTAGATTCGGTCAGTTAAAACTTCGGTTTTGTTTAGGGTTTGCGTGAATGAAGGATGTAAGGTGAGGTGCCGAAAGCTTCGGTAGACCCCACACGGTTTGCATGAAATGCAGGGGAATGAATGTTTCTTTTGCTAACCCTTGTAGTGAATGTAAGGGATTGAATGAAGAAGAATATAAGGCTCTCTCTTCTTATGTTAGGAAGTTGGAACGTGATAGAGTGCGTAAGGCTTCCTCTAGAAGTTCTAGTAGATCTAGAATGAGTGAGTTGGATGTGGATCCTAATACTAACGTAGAATTAGAACCTTCTTCCCAAGTTGCAGCTGCTCCCCGCACCGAAGCGAAGATTCGCCTTCGGAGGCGGCAGCTCTGAGAGCCACGATTCGTTCTATGGATCAGAAGATTCGTCAGTTGGAAGGTAAGGAGAGTGTTAGTGATCAGTGCAGTGTCCCCAGTGTTTGTGGAGGGTGCGTCTGACCGGCTCCTTAGTGCCTCTAGGCCTAGACCTCTTCACGACTCCAGTTTCCAGTGGAGTAGGAAAGTCGAAAAGCCGCAAGAGGGCTAGGGAGACCCCCAACCCCCGACGTCAGGCGTCTCCTCGGCAGATCCTGAAGTTCGCTCCCAGGCTGCCTCGGATCGCTACAAGAAGGAGCTACTACGCCAATGCTTCTCCTCTTCGTCGTCTCCCTCTCCGAAGAGAGGTTGGAACTCCCCGGATGCGTCGCGCCCGTTGAAGAGGGCTTGGAAGGCTCCCTGCAGTCCTTTGGCTTGGCTAGTCGGAGGTTTTCCCGGAAGAATCGTCGGTGGAGGCGAAGAAACCCAAGAAATCCTGTGATCGTTCTTCTTCTCGCGCTCCGCGCTCGCGCCTGCTTCCGAGGAAGAACAGCAAGATTCGCCTACGAGAGTACTCGCGGGACTTCAAGCTCAGATCACGGCGCTAGCAGACTCTCTAGCAGTTAGATCACGTAGGAAGAAGGACGTTTCTCTTCCGATCAAGAGATCTAGGCGCCGCTCTTCAGAGGATCGTTCTCCTCGTTTTAGGCGTTCTCCTTCATATGGGGAGGTTCGTATGAAGGTAGGGGCTCGCGTGAGCGCCCTCGCCTCGCCTGGCTCTATTTCGACTTCAAGGCGCAAACATCGGTAGGACGCTCTATGGAGAAAGAAGTTTTTTTTCTCCAGATTGGATTCCCGCTTCGGTAAGCGCACTGCACCTGCTCATCACGCTATTTCTTCAACTCAACTCGCGTGAGACTTCTCCTCAGCAGCCTCAAGATTCTAGAAGGCGCCCTTATGCAAGTAGGCGTTCTTCGTCCAGATGTCACTCTCTCGAGTATCGGATCGTGACTTCTCTCCTGACAGGCATCAAGAGTCTGGTAGGAGTCGGGTGCATGATAGACGGCCTGCTGTTAGCCGCTCCCCGCAAGGTAGCGCCAAGAGCCTACTGCACATCGATCTCCTAGTAGGCGCTCGTCTCTTTAAGGCGTCATACTCCTGATTATCTCCTCGGGGCAGACAACAAGAGTCTTTTCAAGCGCCCTTCTCCGTGTAGGCGCTCTCCCGCTTCTAGGCGCACTTCTCCTGACCGTTTGTCTCTTGGTAGACAACAGGAATCTCGGAAGCGCCCTTCTCCAAGTAGGCGCTCATTAGCTTTGAAGCGCCCTTCTCCTGAATGTTACCCTCTTGTTAGACGTCAAGAGTCTCACAAGCAGCCTTCTCCTAGTAGGCGCATTTCGCCGTTCCAGTCGAACTTCCGTTGATCGTACGCAACTGGACAGGTATGGAGAGCCGAAGCAACGCTGATCTGCTCTCGATAGGCGCTCTTCTCCTGGCAGCCGCTCGCCTCGGGATAGGCGCCAAAGAGTATGTAGGCGCTTGCCTCCTCGTAAGCGCCCTGTGGATATTTCCGAGGATTCTCGGAGTAGGAGCCCTACCTCTCCTTCGGCTGAGATTCCGTCTACCTCGAAGAGGGAGTCTCATAGTAGACATCCCAGATCTTCTCTTCATTCTCCAGTGGATGTGAACTCTTCTAAGAGAGGGCGTTCTCCAACCTCTCGACTCAACTCCTACTAGGATCCCTTCGTCAACTAAGGATCTTCCGCGCTCGCCTCGACAAGACGTACTAGAAGGTTCGGATGAGGAACCGAACACTTGTGCTGTGTCTTCTTACAAGAAGCTTACAGAGCTACTTTTGCAAGTTTTTGGGGATTCCCTTTCTCCTACGGCTCCTCCTCCTCACTCACTTTTTTCAACGGCGAAGACAGCGAAGAGTTCTTTTTGTGTGAGGATGAAGCCAACTCTTTTCTATGAAGAAGGCACTGAGGAGTTTTGGTTCCTGGATGGCTTCCAAAGAAGAAGCGGGGAAAACGATGTTCGCTTTTCCTCCTTCGAAGTTATCAGGGACGCGCTGGTTTCTGGTATGAAACAGGAGAGTCCTTAGGATTGGGTCTACCGTCTTCGGCTGATTCGGATTTTTTCGGCGCTGGTAGATTCGACAAGGAGAACTGCCCTTAACTCTGCGAAGACGACTTGGGCAATGAATGAATTGGATCACATGCTCAAAGGCATGTTTAGAGTGCTAGAAGTATTTAACCTTCCTTGATTGGTCGTTGGGAGTCCTAGCCAAGAAAATTGAAGTGCCAGAGTCAATTTCGCCAGAAGATCTTATGTGTGTGTCTGTATGGACAAGTCGGTAAGAGACGGAGCGCAGTGAAATCGCCTCCCTGTATGGGGGCCGGGATCGTGAAGAAGAGGTCGGTTTATTGTTCCTTCTTAACGAAGTCTGTCTCCCATGCCCAGAGGTCTTCTTTGCTGTTTGCTCCTCTGTCTGCTCAGTTGTTCCCTAAACATCGAGTGCAGGACATTTCAAGATCACTGTCGGCCAAAGCCACCCAGGACCTTTTGGCACAGTCGGCACAAGAAAACCTCGCCCTTCCTTCCCTACCAAGGCTAAGAAGGAAAAAGCAAGTGTTCGAGAACCCTTTCGAGGGGCGTCTTCATCAAGAGCCTCTACGTTTTAGAGGTCGTAGACCTTCAAGAAGGGGTAAGACTTTCGCCAAGTCTGTTAAAGCCCCAAATAACTTGCAAGTCCTTCAAACAACGGTGGGCGCCAGACTCTTAGAGTTTGCAGAAGTCTGGGCCCAAAAAGGGCGGATCCTTGGACCCTTTCTATTTTGAGGAGAGGTTACCTCATCCCTTTCGTCGAAAGACCTCCCATTGACGACCATCCCAAGGGAACTGACGGCCAGGTACAGAGACCCCATCATGAATCAAGCTCTCCATCTAGCAGTAGATCAGATGCTGGAGAAGGGGGCTATCGAACTAGTGACAGACATCATCATCGGGCTTCTACAACCGCCTTTTCCTAGTTCCGAAGTCCTCAGGGGGATGGAGACCGGTGTTGGATGTAAGCGCCCTGAACTTCTTCGTAGAAAAGAAGAAGTTCACGATGGAAACGCCTTCATCAGTGCTGGCAGCACTTCGTCCAGGGGACTGGATGGTTTCCTTGGATTTACAGGACGCTTACTTCCACGTACCGATCCATCCTTCCTCGAGGAAGTTTCTCAGATTCATGATGGGGGGGGGGGGGGGAAAATTTTTCAGTTCAGGGCTCTGTGTTTCGGCCTCTCGACGGCGGCCCCTCAAGTGTTCACGGGGATTTTTGAGGGAATGTGGCTCAATGGCTTCATTTAAAAGGGTGAGGATATCCATGTACCTCGACGATTGGCTAATAAGGGCCAATTCAGAAGATCGTTGTTGAAGGACTTACAAGTAACTTTAGAATTGACGAAGGCTTTGGGACTTCTCATCAATTTCAAGAAGTCATCACTAAATTCCCGAGCAAGATGTGTGTATCTCGGGATACAGATGAACTCTCTGAGTTTTCTGGCTTTTCCCTCGCAGGAAAGGATAGCCCGAGGATTCGAGAGAGTACAACCTTCTTAGGGAAAGAAGTATGCACAGTGAGGGAGTGGATGAGTCTGCTGGGGACGCTCTCCTCGCTGGAGCAATTCGTTTCCCTAGGAAGGTTGAACCTGAGACCGCTCCAATCTTCTTCATCGAATTGGAGTCGTCGTTCTCAGGATTTGACGTTCTCCCTGTCGTTATCCCAGGACATCAAGAAACATACTCTTATGGTGGACAGATCCCAACCTCTTTGCGAAGGGACTGTCTCTTCAATCACAGACCCCCAACCTGGTGTTCTCCGACGCGTCGGACACGGGGTGGGGTGCAACTCTGGGAACCAGCGAAGTGTCAGGTACCTGGGTGGGGGGACCAGGTAGCCTGGCACATCAACAGAAAGGAGTTGATGGCGTGTGGTTGGCTCTGAAGGCTTTCGAGCCCAAAGTCAGAAGATCGGTAGTGCAGGTCAACGCGGACAACACTACAGCTCTGGCATATATCAGGAAACAGGGGGGGACGCATTCCTTCTCTCTGTACGAGACAGCAAGAGACCTTCTTCTGTGGGCAGAAAGAAGAGGAATCAAGCTTCTCACCAGGTTTCGTGCAGGGAGAAAGGAATGTAAGAGCAGATCTCCTCAGCAGGAAAGATCAGGTCCTTCCCACAGAGTGGACCCTTCATCTGGATGTATGCCAGAGCCTGTGGAAGTTATGGGGCAGGCCACACATAGACCTCTTTGCCACGTCAAAGAACAAGAGGCTCGGATCCTTACTGCTCTCCGATATCGGATCCAGAGGCATTAGCAATAGATGCTCTTCTTCTAGACTGGAACGGACTCGACGTCTACGCGTTTCCCCCCTTCAGATCCTGGGGCTAACCATCAAGAAGTTCGTAGAGTCCGATTCAACGAGAATGACCTTAATCGCTCCCTTTTGGCCGGCCCAAGAATGGTTCACAGAGGTACTGGAATGGTTGGTGGGACCTTCCAAGATCGCTCCCGCTAAGGAGCGATCTACTCAGACAACCCCACTTCGACAGGTACCACAAAAATCTCCTCGCTCTCAGTCTGACTGTTTCAGACTGTCCAAAGTTTGTCAGAGCGAAAGGCTTTTCAGCAACAGCTGCTAAAGCAATCGCAAGAGCGAGGAGACCTTCCACCTTGCGTGTATACCAGTCAAAGTGGGATGTCTTCAGACGTTTGGTGCAAGAGGAAGAACATTTCCTCTTCTTACAGTACCTCTGTGACCCAAAATTGCGGATTCCTTATTTTCCTCAAAGAAGAATGTCATCGGTTGGTTGTCGTCCAACTATTAAGGGATACCGCAGTATGTTGGCGGCGGTATTTCGGCATAGAGGCGTTAAATATATCCGATGATAAGGACCTGCATGATCTTATTAGATCTTTTGAAACCATTAAGCGTCCTCATGTAGTACCGAACTGGAATCTAGACGTAGTTCTACAATTCCTTGGATCCGTCTAGATTCGAACCTCCTGGCTTAGCCTCTTTCAAGGATCTGACGAAGAAGGCTATCTTCCTTTTGGCCCTAGCTACAGCTAAGAGAGTGAGTGAGCTCCAGCTATTGAGGGCAATGCAGGGTTTAATTTGGAAGATTCTATGGTGTGTTCGTTTCTTCCAAGTTTCCTTGCAAAGAATGAAAACCCATCACGCCCTTGGCCCAGGAGCTTTGAAGTTCGTAGTTTATCTTTTCTAGTAGGGGAAGAGCCTGAAAGAACTCTTTGCCCTATGAGAATTATGAAGTATTTCCTTAAGAGGAAGGAACAACTTAAGGCTAATCAAGATGTGCTTTGGTGCTGCCGTAAAGGACCCACTCGGCCCATGCGAAGAATGCTCTTTCCTTTTTTCTGAGAAGCCTTATTACAGAGGCACATGTTGCCTGTAAGGAAGAACATTTTAGACTACTGAAAGTGAAAGCTCACGAGGTGAGAGCCATCGCAACTTCGCTTGCATTCAGAAAAAATATGTCTGTGCGGAACTGATGGAGGCGACTTTTTGGAGATGCCAATCGGTTTTCGCAAACCACTACCTACGTGATGTAAAAATCACATATGATAAATGCTTCGCCTTGGGTCCTTTCGTATCGGCGGATTCGGTGCTGGGGCAGGGAGCTGAAACTTATCCTGTGTAAATTTTTTATATGTTACCCTATATTTTATATTGTTGTTTTTTGGTGTCTGAAAGAGGTTGCAGGAGGCACCTCTTTTTGTCGTAATAATTAACCCTTTGTATTTTGGTTAGGTGGTCTGGTGGGTTTTGGCTCCTTGCAGAGGTAGTGGTAAGGATCTGGTAGTAAGCGGACAAGGTCCCTCTAACAGCATCCGACTTGGATTCTACCACAATAGGGGATCACATATCCCAGTGTAGATCCGAGAGTCTTTCAGCATCAGGTCACGTCCTAGCTGTAGCTCTCCAGGCAATGCAGACTCAGAGATAGTATCTATGAAGTCTTCATCCTGAAAAGGTGAGAACCAAGGGCGGTTTTTATATCCTACAACATTAGTTGTTTCCCGTCTTACCTGTATTATTGAGCTGTCTCTTACCCTCCACCAAGGGTGCCAATCAGCTAAGTATATATCTGTCAGGGAAGTTCATGTACAAAAATGATATTGTTAAACTACAATAAAGTTTGTACATACTTACCTGGCAGATATATACGATTAATGGCCCACCCAGCCTCCCCTCAGGAGCAGGTGAAGAGAAAAATCTGACAAGCTTACGGGAGTGGTTCGTACATCCCGCCACCCAGCGGCGGGTAAGGTAGACCACTGACCTACCTGTCGCGTGTGCCGCGAGATTTGAAAATTCTGTCGGGAACGTCGGAGACTATAGCTTAACGTATAAATATCTGCCAGGTAAGTATGTACAAAAACTTGTTTTTATTGTAGTTTTAACAATATCATATTTATACCTATTAAACACTTTAGAAAGGTGGAAAGGTCTTTCCATTTTCAATTTTAAACAATGATTAAAGCCAGGTTAATCATTACAGTAGTTTGCAATTTATTTGCAAATCTGATGTAGGTGAAAACTAATAACTTTAGTCTTCACAGAATTGAAAATAGAACTTTGAAAGTGGATGTAAATTTACACTTCATCAGAGGTTGAATTACTATCAAAAAACCATGTTTCAGGAACCTTTTAGGTTTGTAAGATTCATGAGAAAAAAATAAAAAATGTGACCCAGTAAGGTAATGGTATTTGTAACCTAAAAATCTTTATGCACAAGGAGGGACTATACCAGCAACTGAAGTTTTTTGGTGCAAAGCAATGCGCTAATCAAATTCTTAACTCAGACTAATGTTCTTATTGCAGAATAAGCCTAGTAGGATTAAATAATTGAATGCCCATGTTGAGTGAATAGGCCAAATTAGGTCATAAACCGTATGGTCGTAAAATAGTCCCTAACCGAAGCCTGACACAGTGAAAGTTTCCATAGGTCTATAAGAATTAAACAGATGACAAAAGAGAAGCTAAAGCCTAACTTTGATGTATTGCTTTCCTGATTTCAAAAAAGAAATAGATTGTTTTCATTGCATTTTACTTTGTTACTTTTATAGTGCATTAGTCTTAAGTTACCATGGGTATCAAAACAAAAAACAGGCATAGTGAGTTTTCTGAAGTTCTTAATCAAAAATCAAAAAAATTTTGAATTTGTTTAGTGGGTCATGGGTTTCAATGGGTTTCAAGGTTTTGCCATATGCACAGAAAAAGATTACTTAAAATTGAGAAAGTGCAAGTAATCCAGTTTTGATGAAATGATAATTGGCTTGCTGGGGCGAGTGGTATTTAAAAAGGATTTACAGCCATGAATTTCAAATTGGGACATGGATATTTATGGTTTAACATTTAGAATACATAAACATTATGGCTTGCGTTATTGAGAAATATATTAAAGTTTCAAGTCACATTCATGAAACTTGGGAGTGACTGCATGTTGGGGGAGTATACTCCTATTCCTAAAGCTTCCCTTAACCTTAACCTAGGGCATTCATTAACCTGACTTTACCAGTTATGACCAAATTATGGTATTGTTTTTCCCTAATTATTAGCTGAATTGTTAGTACTGCTGAATTTTTCTAAACCTAGCTTACATTTAGGTTTTCATTTTTACATAATTTAGAATATTTTGGTTTTGGACACCAATTGGGTTTTTCTCTGTAATTATAAGTTTCTATGGTTTTATTGATTAATTCTTATTGTCCTTTCCTTTCTTGCTGCCCTTCCTTTCCCCAGTTGGAGGCTTTGGTATGGGGGTAGAATTTTTGCCTTTTCCAGATTCTAATAAACCGAATATGTAACAATATAGGCTTATTGTATATCAAAGTACAAGTCCCTTGCCATTGGTTTTAATAAGAAGGGATATTTATGAAAAACTTAGACACAAGTAATGAGGCCTTAGATTTGAAAATGTGGACCTTTTAAAAAGTAAGAACGTCGTTTTTTGAAAATCCTTATATTCAAAATCAATACAGGAGCCTAATTCAACTGTGTTTACCAGAATTATACCTTAAATAAATATATTTTGAAACAATGAGAATTTTTCCTTTTATTTTTTTTGTCAACAGTGATAAAACCAACATTACGTATTTATAATAAGTAGTTTGCATTCCTCAGCAAGCTGTTAAGTAAAGTGCAAACTACTACTACCTTTAGTGGTTCAGAGATTGAAATGGAGCTTTGAAAGTGATGCAATGCTTTTCCCTTAAACCTATTGCTAGGGCAGTTGTGCCCTGACTTGCCAGCTTACGGCCATTAATGGTGTGGGGGTCCATTCTGATTTATTAGTTAATTGTTGGTACTGCCAGAGTTTTCAAACTAAGCTCACAAAGTAATTAGGTTCTCATTTCACTGTTTACAGTGCATATTTGGTTTTCTTTGTTTAATATTGTCCCTTTCGTTTGCCTGCCTTCCTTTTCCCAGTTTGGAGGCTTTGGCATGTAGAATGTTGCTTTCCCAAAATTCCTATAACAATATACATTTTATAGGCCTATTGGGATATCAAAGTACCATCTGACAGTGTTTCAATAAGGACACCCATTTATGAAAAATTAACACAAAGTAATGTTGGCCTAGAATGTGAAAATAAGATCATTAAATTAATTTTTTTAAATATATTAATTTCAAAATTAATTACAGAAATGTAACTTAATCATGATTGTCAGATTTATACCTTAAATGTTTTTGAAATTAAGAAGAATTTTGTCTCTTATAATGTCAATAATGATCAAACCAGGTTATTTGATTAAAAGTAGTTTTTCATCCATGAGCAATTTCAAAAGAAAGAAGGAAGGGGTCCAAGACTACTAACTGTTTAGACTTTAAGAATTATTTTCAAGAAAAGTTAAAAACTTTTAGGGTGTAAAGACTCAGGAAAAAAGGAAAAAAATAAGACAAGTAAAAGCGGTTATTTTTTTATATTTTCAGGGAGTTCAAACAGAAAACAAAACACACCACCACCACACCACACCAAAGGAACTGAAGTTATATGCAAACAATTTTACTCAAACAAAAAAATTTTAACCTCATACTTTTCTTACAAAAGTTAGGCTGTAATGAATGGTCAAGTTAGTCATAAGCATGTTCTGAATAGAAAAATGACCAAAAACGCTAACTATACCCACCCTAAACCTAACAACCAAGTAAGGCCATCATTGCCCCAATTTCCAGTTATGCCCAATATTAAAATTTGGAATGAGGTCCTCCCAATTATTAGATTAAATCATAGGGATTACAGAATTTCCAACCTAGGTTTAGATTTTTTTTTTTATTAATCTGACTTAGGTGGTCTCATTTCACTGTTTTACAGTACGTATTTTTAATTTTCCAGTTTGTTTATTTTTCTTTTTGGGAGTTATAGTGTTCAAGTTTTGTCAATGTGTACACCAGTGAGGTTATACAGAAGAGGAAGGTCATCAGAGGAATAGGGCCATTCTGGCAAGTTAAGAAACACCATCTGTTAAAATGATCCATTGACGGTTGGGTCTGTGACTGTATTCGAAGCTCAGAAATTGAGCAATCTGTTAAGAAAGTGGGTCTGTCGGTTCATTGAAAATTTGAGAGTGGGGTTCATTGTTATGGAAAAACCACTTTTCAATTTCCATGTATATCAATTCAAGGCTATTGCCCAGAGGTCCTTCCTTTCCCTCCTTTTCCTGTTTCCCTTGGTTTCCTTTTTCCTTGAACACAAATTTCCTTGGGTTCCTTTGGTGGCTTTGCTCAACAAATGGTGTAACTCATCCAGTTACCCCTGGCGAGTTCAGTTGGTATTTGTCTAAGAATGATGGTTAATGAATGGTTGAAATGGAGGAGTTTAACTGGCCTCTTTCCTTTTCAAATTTCTGGTTCTCCTTCGTTTACTTCGGGCTAGTAAGAAGGAGTAGTTACCATCATGAGCTGTAACAGACAAGGTACAGGTGAGGATGAAAGTAGCCATACTGTTAGGGTTAGGTTAGTAATCAGTAAGTATACCTATTCAGTAGCAGGACATTCCTCTTCTTTAGCCAAGGGGGAGAGGAACGATAACAAACCTACATGAGTGGATTGAAATTGGTTTGTTAGAAGAATAGATCTTCTTATCTTCCTCGGACGCAATGAACTATAGACAGGTGTTGTTTAGAACCAAGAAGTCTGACTATGGATATTTCATATGTCTTAGAATTTATGAAAATACTGGTCAGTTTATTTACTGTTTGAATTCTGATATTCAGAAAACTGATCAAAGGTGGCCAAACTCCCGAGTTAGGTTAATAGTACTTACCTCCCACCAAGAAGGTAAGTCTATCCTTAATGTTAAGGTCCGAAGGTTGTTTCGTATATGAAATCAAATGACAAATTTTTAACCAATTTTTTATTTTTCATAACTTACCAAACCTGAAGGTCTTATTAACATACAAGTAACTAATGGCCTAGATGTCAGATATTCAAAAGTTTTCCTCCACAAAGACAGGTGTCTAATTCTACTGTGTTTCTACTGTGTTATCAGATTCATTCCTTTAATTTAATTTTTTTAAAACCAATGAGACAATTTTCTTATAATAATGGTTACTAGTGATAAAAACCAGGTTATTTACAAAGTAGTTTGCATCCATTAGTAGTAGTCTGATAAGTGAGGTGCAAACTACTAACTTTAGTCTTCACAGATTGAAAAGGGTCTTTGGAAGTGATTACCCTGTCCTTCAAGAATTATTTTCAAAAGTAAAAACTATTAAGTTGTAAATCAGGAAATAAAAAAAAGATTTTGGGGAGTTCACGGATTAAAAAATGCAAAAAATAAAGTAATTAGTAGAAGTAACTGAAAGTTTATATGCCAAAAAATTTACTAAATTGAAAAAATTTAACAAATAACTTTTCTTGACAAAATTACTGTAAGTAGGCCCCAGCTAATGATTGGCCATGTTAGAAGTGAATTGTTAAGCGTAGTCATAAATTATGTTATTTGGATGAAAATTACCAAAAACTGATATATCCAATCCTAACATTCCTTTGTCCTAACTGAACCTAGGGCATCATGCCCTGACTTACAGTTATGCCTAAGTTATGGAATGGTCCTCCTAATTATTAGCTTAATCATTGGGACTACAGAATCAAACTAGGTTTAAATTCTTCTTAATAAGCTGACTTATACAGGCGGTCCCCGGGTTACGACGGGTCCGGCTTACGACGTTCCGAGGTTACGACGCTTTTTTACTTAAAATTTCATTTTTTTTTCCTTTTTTTTTTTGAAAAATCCACCCTGGGTTTCACGACGCTTGTTCCGAGGTTTACAACGCTGACGCTTCCGACCGCTCCGAGTTTTACGATGCTTTTAACAAAAACCACATTATTATGAAAAAGATAAGAAGCCTTTATAAGCTTTTAGCACAGTTTTCTCTCTCTCTCTCTCTCTCTTTGTATTTTTCCAAGAAAATAATCACATAATTTTAATTTTCTCTCTCGCTCCTCCCTCTCTCTCTTATATATGTATATCATATATATATTAATATTACTACAAAGGTATGTTATGTTTTTTTAGTTATGATTAAATAAAATGATTTACTATTTTCAAATAAATTATTAATTAATTTAATTTTACAGCAAATAACTTCAATTCATTAAAGAAAATAACCATAGTGAATTAGTACGAGATTTTAGCCTTATATTTAAAAAATTATCGAAGAACTGAAGGAAATCCCAGTCCCTTCGCCTGGGTTGAAGGAAATCCCAGTCTTTCTCGTAACCTTTTCAGGTACTAAAACTGTCAGATAATAATATCATGTTCTTTGTCGGACACCAAAAGGGGGAAGAGATGGGGGAGAGGAAGCTGCAGTGTTTGCAATCCAGTGGTCCTGACCATTCCCCCCCCCCCCCCCCACCCCCCCCCCCCCCCCCCCCCCCCCCGCCCTCTCTCTCTCCTCGCTCTCCTCTTCTCTCATTGCAGGGAGCCAGAGGTGCTTCTCTCTCTCTCTCTCTCTAGCTCTCTCTCTCTCTCTCCTCTCTCTCTCTCATTTACTGAGACTCGAGATTTTTTTTTATGTGCCTTGGTACTATTTGTTTTTTATACTTTGCAATAAATAATAATAATAACAACTGTTAATTACACAAATTCCAATATGTTGATAGTATTTTAAAGAAATACAATAACGTACATAATCTATCCATGGTCACTTTTAATTAATGGTTAAACTCTCTCCTCTCTTCTCTCTCTCTCTTCTCTCACTCTTTCTCCTCTCTCTCTCGATCCTCTCTCTCTCTCTCTCTCTTTTTGCCACACAATATAAATAATGAGTCATAGTGGTAACGCCCTCCCTCTCTTTCGGCTGGAAGCGTTATTTAAACAAAGAGAGATAAACACTCTCTCTCTCTCTCTCTCTCTCTCTCTCTCTACTCCTCTCTCTCTATCTTCTCTCTCTTTTACCGGAGATGGAAAGAATTTTATGGTACTAGTATGGTAAAATGTTTTATTTTGATAATTTCAGTTTATTTAATAATTAATTAATAAATAATAATAAGTACAAAATTTTAATTACAAAAAATTCATTAATGGTCGTATTTTAAAGAGATGAAAAATGAACCTTTCCAATTTTTTCCACTTTGTAAGGATAATTCCTCTTTGGCTTTGACTGAGGATGAGAGAATTTTTTATGGTAGATGCACGTGTTTATTCTTAATTTTTCAAATAATAATAATAACGTACTAATAATAAAATAGAAGTACGTAAATAATACGATAAGAAATAATTTTCAAAAGAAAATTTCTTCCCTTTGTATTTTCTGTATCAAATTTCCCCACCCAACAAACCGAGTGACACGCAAGGCTTAACAATGTCCAATACAATGGGTCAACGAAATTTAATGGTTTTATGTAAATCTCATCTTCTCTCTCTCTCTCTCCTCTCTTACTGAGAAATGAGATCATTTTCTTTGGATGTGTATGTAATAAGTTTATCAATTCAATATTTTCCAATAAATAACGGACTACAAGTACAAAAGATTTCATATCTGAGTAATTTTAAATACAATAATCAGTTCCATTTTCTCTCTTTTAAACAACTCTCTCTCTCTCTCCTCTCTCTCTCTCTCTCTCCTCTCTCACAACTCTCTCTCTTCTCATCTACGCTCCTCTCTCTCTCTCTCTCTCTCTCTCTCTCTCCTCTCTCTCTCATCTCTCTCCCAAACCCAAATACTTGTCAATACATTTGGTGGTTTCTTTTATTTCTTCCTTTTATCTCTCTCGCTCTCAGCAAAAGATTGATACAGACAAACATAATTGCACAGTCCTCTCTTTCTCTCTTCTCTGGAGAAATATATGTATTTATGGGAGGGGGGAAAAAGTTGCCTACAGACGTTCATTTCAATCTATTGAAACCTAAGGAGTTATTTCTCTCTCTCTCTCTCTCTCTCTCTCCTCTCTCTCTCTCTCTCTCTCTCTCTCTCTCTTGTATTTTAATGAAAAAATATACAGTAATTTGTGAATACACAGTGTTGCACATGAAAAAAGTAAATTAGTGATAATTTTAGAGATACTACGGCCCTAAGAAAAATTGCAAATTAGTAGTGAAATTTTCCCTGTGGACATGTTTTCAAGAACGTCGTTCCGGCTTACGACGATTTTCAGGTTACGACGCGTCTTAAGAACGGAACCCCCGCCGTAACCCTGTTTTTTTCCATCTGTCCATCCGCCTGTGGTGTTTCCGTATGGTAACACTGCGTCCCGGGCTTTAGATAGTTACATTCAGCTTACATTCAACAATAATAAAATAAATCCTATTTCGAATATTAACGGTGTACTTCGCATACAGTAAATTATTAAAACACTTTTCAGTTGCAAATGTACACCCCAGATATCCTTTTATTTACCTAAAACTAAACACATACCGTAACTATTTAAAGCCGGGACGCAGTGTTACCATACAAAAACACCACAGGCGGATGGACAGATGGAAAAAAATAGAGTATAGGTTTTATTTCACTGTTACAATATTTACTTTTCCATTTGGTTTTTATTTTTATTTTAGTTTATAGTTTCATTCTTTTCCTCTTATTTTCCTTTCTCTACTGGCTTCCTTTCCTAGTTGGAGGCTTTGGCATGTAGAATTTTGCCTTTCCAGATTCTACAAAAAAGTATAGGCCTATTGGATATCAAAGTACAGTATCACTGTTTTAAAAAGACCTTTCTAAAAAAAATTATAATGTAGTTTACATCCATCAGCAATCTGATAAGTGAAGTGCAAACTTTTAACTTTTGTCTTCACAGATTGAATAGGTACTTAGGAAGTGATATTTGCAGAAGTATAATCTTTTTGCTTGTAAGAGTCAGGAAATGAAAAAAAAATTACTAGTAAAAGTTGTTTATTATATTTCAAGGAGTTCATAGATTAAAAAATGGAAAAGAATATTACAAGGAACTATAGTTATATAAGAAACAATTACGAATCAAAATTTCAACTTATACTTTGTACTTTTCTTACAAAATTAGGTTGTAGGCCCCTCTGGCTAATGATTGCCATGTTAAGTGAATAGGCAAGTTAGTCATAACTTATGCGGCTTAAAATGGAGTCCTAGCCGAAACTGAGACAGTGGAAGTTCAGTAAGCAATTTGGAATTAACAAATGACAATATTGAAGCTAGGCCTAACGTATGGTGTTTGCCTTCCTAATTTGGGAAAATTATTTTATGGACTTTCCTTCAACATCCACATTTTACTGGCTTTTGCCATATACAGATAGAGATTCAATCAAAAATTAAAGTGTAAATGGACAAGTTTTGAAGAAATGCAAATTGGGTTGCTAGATTTGATGTGTTAAGGAAGATTACTAATGCAAATTGGGTTGCTAGATTTGATGTGTATGGAAGATACTACTTGAATTGCCAAAGTGCATAAACATGTACAGTTCATGAAAAAGTAAAAATACATGTGCATGCTCTGGGACCTCGCAGGATAGCCTAGGACACTAGATTTACTAGGTACTGTTAAAGATGAAACTGTAGTTAGAGTTAGTTTAGAGTTTTTTGGGCAAAAACTTAACCTAACCGTAACTACACTTCAATATGTTAGAATTTGAAGTCACTGGAAGAAACTGGGGAGTGACGGCAGACTGGGGGAGTATATATAGAAATATGTGGTTGTGTAAAGTTTGCCAAATCCCTAACCTAAACCCCTTAACTACACTTCATTGTTAACACTACCTAGTGAACCTAGAGTAGCCTAAGCTATGCTGTGAGTTTCCAGAGCCTAGACCATCTTAGTTGTCAAGACCCATTATTTGCATATAACCTACACCATAGAGTATTCTCATTGTCCAAAAAGATCGGTCACAATTCGTGTTTACATCTAACATCACAAGAAGTGTCGATGTAGATACAGAGTCGAATTAGATCAATCTATGTAGATGCAGATGAGTGTCTATCTAGAGATGTTTGTGCAAGTAGATACATAGTTGTTCAAGAGTCCAAGTCAACTATGTCTAAATGTTTGTAAACACTGATTAAGTAGATCCAATTCTGATTTTTTTTTTTTTTTTTTTTTTTTTTTTTTTTGCTCTATCACAGTCCTCCAATTTGACTGGGTGGTAGTTTATAGTGTGGGGTTCCGGGTTGCATCCTGCCTCCTTAGGAGTCCATCACTCTTCTTACTATGTGTGCCGTTTCTAGGATCACACTCTTCTGCATGAGTCCTGGAGCTACTTCAGCCTCTAGTTTTTCTAGATTCTTTTTCAGGGATCTTGGGATCGTGCCTAGTGCTCCTATGATTATGGGTACGATTTCCACTGGCATATCCCATATCCTTCTTATTTCTATTTTCAGATCTTGATACTTATCCAATTTTTCCCTCTCTTTCTCTTCAACTCTGGTGTCCCATGGTATTGCGACATCAATGAGTGATACTTTCTTCTTGACCTTGTCAATCAACGTCATGTCTGGTCTGTTTGCATGTATCACCCTATCCGTTCTGATACCATAGTCCCAGAGGATCTTTGCCTGATCGTTTCTATCACTCCTTCAGGTTGGTGCTCGTACCACTTATTACTGCAAGGTAGCTGATGTTTCTTGCACAGGCTCCAGTGGAGGGCTTTTTGCTACTGAATCATGCCTCTTTTTGTACTGGTTCTGTGCAAGTGCCGGGCATTCACTTGCTATGTGGTTTATGGTTTCACTTTTCGTATTGCACTTCCTAACATATGGGAGAAGATGTTATTTCCGTTCTATCGTACTTTGAACATATCTGGTTCTTAGGGCCTGATCTTGTGCCGCTGTTATCATTCCTTCAGTTTCCTTCTTTAGCTCTCCCTCTGTAGCCATTGCCAATTGTCATCGCTGGCTAGTTCTTTAGTCTGTCTCATGTATTGTCCGTGCATTGTTTGTTGTGCCAGTCCTCTGTTCTTTCGGTCTTTCTCCTTCTCTGTATATTTCTGGGTCTTCGTCTGCTTTTATTAGTCCCTTCTTCCCATGCACTCTTTAGCCACTCGTCTTCACTGGTTTTCAGATATTGCCCCAGTGCTCTGTTTTCGATGTTGACGCAGTCTCTAAACTTAGTAGTCCTCTCCCTCCTTCCTTTCGTGTTATGTATAGTCTGTCCGTATTTGCTCTTGGGTGTAGTGCTTTTGTGTATTGTCATATGTTTCCTGGTTTTTTTTTTTTTTTTTTCTGATCTTTGCTGCGGAGTTCTGCCTTCGTCCATTCCACTATTCCTGCGCTGTATCTGATTACTGGCCTGCCCATGTGTTTTATGGCTTTTATCATTTTTGTACATGAACTTCCCTGACAGATATATACTTAGCTATCGTCTTCGACGTTCCCGACAGAATTTCAAATCTCGCGGCACACGCGACAGGTAGGTCAGGTGGTCTACCTTACCCGCCGCTGGGTGGCGGATGTACGAACCACTCCCGTAAGCTTGTCAGATTTTTCTCTGTCGCGGGAACGATAACAACTGTTGTCGTTCCTCTCGATAGTTTTTCGATTCTCGCTTGCCTGGAGTTAATTTGGACTTCTTTTGGTGACGTATTCGCTTTGTTTGGCTTGGCATACGCTGATTGTGGACCGGTTTGATTTTGAGTTTGATTTTCCTTAACGATGTCTGATCTAGATTCGGTAGTTAAAACTTCGGTTTTGTTTAGGTTTGCGTGAATGAAGGATGTAAGTGAGGTTGCCGAAAGCTTCGGTAGACCCCCACACGTTTGCATGAAATGCAGGGGAATGAATGTTCTTTTGCTAACCCTTGTAGTGAATGTAAGGAATTGATGAAGAAGAATATAAGGCTCTCTCTTCTTATGTTAGGAAGTTGGAACGTGATAGAGTGCGTAAGGCTTCCTCTAGAAGTTCTAGCAGATCTAGAATGAGTGAGTTGGATGTGGATCCTAATAGTACTAACGTAGAATTAGAACCTTCTTTCCAAGTTGGCAGCCCCGGCTCCCCCGCACCGAAGCCGAAGATTCGCCTTCGGAGGCGGCAGCTCTGAAAGCCACGAATCGTTCTATGGATCAGAAGATTGTCAGTTGGAAGGTAAGGAGAGTGTTAGTGATAAGTGCAGTGTCCCCAGTGTTGTGGAGGGTGCGTCTGACCGGCTCCTTAGTGCCTCTAGGCCTAGACCTCTTCCAGACTCCCAGTTCCAGTGGAGTAGGAAAGTCGAAAGCCGCAGGAGGGCTAGGGAGAGCCCCCACCGGTCAGGCGTTCCCCTCGGCAGATCCTGAAGTACGCTCCCAGGCTGCCTCGGATCGCTACAAGAAGGAGCTCCTACGCCAATGCTTCTCCTCTTCGTCGTCTCCCTCTCCGAAGAGAGGTTGGAACTCCCCGGATGCGTCGCGCCCGTTGAAGAGGGCTTGGAAGGCTCCCTGCAGTCCTTTGGCTTCTAGTCCGGAGGCCCCGGTTTTTCCCGGAAGAATCGTCGGTGGAGGCGAAGAAACCCAAGAAATCCTGTGATCGTTCTTCTTCTCGCGCTCCGCGCTCGGCGCCTGCTTCCGAGGAAGAACAAGAAGATTCTCCTACGAGAGTACTCGCGGGACTTCAAGCTCAGATCACGGGCAGACTCTCGCTAGCACCCTCTGCAGTTAGATCACGTAGGAAGAAAGACGTTTCTCTTCCGATCAAGAGATCTAGGCGCCGCTCTTCAGAGGATCGCTTCTCATTATATTGGAGGGTTTCGTATGAGGAAGGTGGGGGCTCGCGTGAGCGCCCTCGCTCGCCTGGCTCTCTTTCGATTTCAAGGCGCCAAACATCGGTAGGACGCTTTATGGAGAAAGAAGTTTTTTCTCCAGATTGGATTCCCGCTTCCGGTAAGCGCACTGCACCTGCTCATCACGCGATTTCTTCAACTCCCTCGCGTGAGACTTCTCCTCAGCAGCCTCAAGATTCTAGAAAGGCGCCCTTTTACAAGTAGGCGTTCTTCTTCCAGATGTCACTCTCCTCGAGTGTCGGATCGTGACTTTTCTCCTGACAGGCATCTAGAGTCTGGTAGGAGTCGTCGTGCATGATAGACGGCCTACTGTTAGCCGCTCCCCGCAAGGTAGGCGCCAAGAGCCTACTGCACATAGATCTCCTAGTAGGCGCTCGTCTCTTTTAAGGCGTCATACTCCTGATTATTCTCCTAGGGTGGGGCAGACAACAAGAGTCTTTCAAGCGCCCGCCCCCTTCTCCGTGTAGGCGCTCCTCCCGCTTCTAGGCGCACTTCTCCTGACCGTTTGTCTCTTGGTAGGCACAGGAATCCCGGAAGCGCCCTTCTCCAAGTAGGCGCTCGTTAGTTTTGAAGCGCCCTTCTCCTGAATGTTACCTCTTGTTAGACGTCAAGAGTCTCGCAAGCAGCCTTCTCCTAGTAGGCGCATTTCGCCTTCCAGTCGAACTTCCGTTGATCGTACGCAACTGGACAGGTATGGAGAGCCGCGCAAGCGCTCTGCTCTCGATAGGCTGCTCTTCTCCGGCAGCCGCTCGCCTCAGGATAGGCGCATAGAGTATAGTAGGCGCTCGCCTCCTCGTAAGCGCCCTGTGGATATTTCCGAGGATTCTCGGAGTAGGAGCCCTACCTCTCCTTCGGCTGAGATTCCGTCTACCTCAAAGAGGGAGTCTCATCGTAGACATCCCAGATCTTCTCATTGTTCTCCAGTGGATGTGAACTCTTCTAAGAGAGGGCGTTCTCCAACCTCTCGCTCAACTCCTGCTAGGATCCCTTCGTCACCTAAGGATCTTCCACCCGCGCTCGCCTCGACAAGACGTCCTAGAAGGTTCGGATGAGGAACCCGAACACTTTTCTGCTGCTGCTCTTCTTACAAGAAGCTTTACAGAGCTACTTTTACAAGTTTTTGGGGATTTCCCTTACTCCTACGGCTCCCTCCTTCTCCTCACTCACTTTATTTTTTCAACGGCGAAGACAGCGAAGAGTTCTTCTTGTGTGAGGATGAAGCCAACTCTTTCTATGAAGAAGGCACTGAGGAGTTTTGGTTCCTGGATGGCTTCCAAAGAAGAAGCGGGGAAAACGTGTTCGCTTTTCCTCCTCCTTCGAAGTTATCAGGACGCGCTGGTTTCTGGTACGAAACAGGAGAGCCCTTAGGATTGGGTCTACCGTCTTCGGCTGATTCGGATTTTTCGGCGCTGGTAGATTCGACAAGGAGAACTGCCTTAACTCTGCTAAGACGACTTGGGCAATGAATGAATTGGATCATTTGCTCAAAGGTATGTTTAGAGTGCTAGAAGTATTTAACTTCCTTGATGGTCGTTGGGAGTCCTAGCCAAGAAAATTGAAGTGCCAGAGTCAATTTCGCCAGAAGATCTTATGTGTGTCTTGTCTTGTATGGACAAGTCGGTAAGAGACGGAGCGAGTGAAATCGCCTCCCTTTATGGGGCCGGGATCGTGGAAGAAGAGGTCGGTTTATTGTTCCTTCTTAACGAAGTCGGTCTCCATGCTCAGAGGTCTTCTTTGCTGTTTGCTCCTCTGTCTACTCAGTGTTCCCGAAACATCGAGTGCAGGACATTCGAGGTCACTTTCGGCCAAAGCCACCCAGGACCTTTTGGCACAGTCGGCAAGAAAACCTCGCCCTTCCTTCCCTACCAAGGCTAAGAAGGAAAAGGCAAGTGTTCGAGAACCCTTTCGAGGGGCATCTTCATCAAGAACCTCTACGTTTAGAGGTCGTAGACCTTCAAGAAGGGGTAAGACTTTCGCCAAGTCTGTTAAAGCCCCCAAATAACTTGCAAGTCCTTCAAACAACGGTGGGTGCCAGACTCTTAGAGTTTTGCACAAGTCTGGGCCCAAAAGGGGCGGATCCTTGGACCCTTTCTATTTTGAGGAGAGGTTACCTCATCCCTTTCGTCGAAAGACCTCCCTTGACGACCATCCCAAGGGAACTGACGGCCAGGTACAGAGACCCCATCATGAATCAAGCTCTCCATCTAGCAGTAGATCAGATGCTGGAGAAGGGCTATCGAACTAGTGACAGACCATCATTCATCGGGCTTCTACAACCGCCTTTTCCTAGTTCCGAAGTCCTCAGGGGGATGGAGACGGTGTTGGATGTAAGCGCCCTGAACTTCTTCGTAGAAAAGAAGAAGTTCACCGATGGAAACGCCTTCATCAGTGCTGGCAGCACTTCGTCCAGGGGACTGGATGGTTTCCTTGGATTTACAGGACGCTTACTTCCACGTACCGATCCTTCCTCGAGGAAGTTTCTCAGATTCATGATGGGGGGGAAAATTTTTCAGTTCAGGCTCTGTGTTTCGGCCTCTCGACGGCCCCTCAAGTGTTCACGGGGATTTTGAGGAATGTGGCTCAATGGCTTCATTTGAAAGGGGTGAGGATATCCATGTACCTCGACGATTGGCTAATAAGGGCCAATTCAGAAGATCGTTGTTTGAAGGACTTACAAGTAACTTTAGAATTGACGAAGGCTTTGGGGCTTCTAGTCAATTTCAAGAAGTCATCACTAATTCCCGAGCAAGAGTGTGTGTATCTCGGGATACAGATGAACTCTCTGAGTTTTTCGGGCTTTTCCCTCGCAGGAAAGGGATAGCCCGAGGATTCGAGAGAGTAACAACCTTCTAGGGAAAGAAGTATGCACAGTGAGGGAGTGGATGAGTCTGCTGGGACGCTCTCCTCTCTGGAGCAATTCGTTCCCTAGGAAGGTTGCACCTGAGACCGCTCCAATTCTTTCTTCATCGGAATTGGAGTCGTCGTTCTCAGGATTTGACGTCTCCCTGTCGTTATCCCAGGACATCAAGAAACATCTCTTATGGTGGACAGATCCCAACCTCTTTGCGAAGGACTGTCTCTTCAAGCACAGACCCCCAACCTGGTGTTGTTCTCCGACGCGTCGGACACGGGGTTGGGGTGCAACTCTGGGAACCAGCGAAGTGTAGGTACCTGGGTGGGGGACCAGGTAGCCTGGCTATCAACAGAAAGGAGTTGATGGCTGTGTGGTTGGCTCTGAAGGCTTTCGAGCCCAAAGTCAGAAGATCGGTAGTGCAGGTCAACGCGGACAACACTACAGCTCTGGCATATATCAGGAAACAGGGGGGGAGCATTCCTTCTCCCTGTACGAGACAGCAAGAGACCTTCTTCTGTGGCAGAAGAAAGAGGAATCAAGCTTCTCGCCAGGTTCGTGCAGGGAGAAAGGAATGTAAGAGCAGATCTCCTCAGCAGGAAAGATCAGGTCCTTCCCACAGAGTGGACCCTTCATCTGGATGTATGCCAGAGCCTGTGGAAGTTATTGGTGGGCAGGCCACACATAGACCTCTTTGCCACGTCAAAGAACAAGAGGCTGGATCCTTACTGCTCTCCGATATCGGATCCAGAGGCAGTAGCAATAGATGCTCTTCTTCTAGACTGGAACGGACTCGACGTCTACGCGTTTCCCCCTTCAAGATCCTGGGGCTAACCATCAAGAAGTTCGTAGAGTCCGATTCAACGAGAATGACCTTAATCGCTCCCTTTGCGGCCCAAGAATGGTTCACAGAGGTACTGGAATGGTTGGTGGACCTTCCAAGATCGCTCCGCTAAGGAGCGATCTACTCAGACAACCCCACTTCGACAGGTACCACAAAAATCTCCTCGCTCTCAGTCCTGACTGGTTTCAGACTGTCCAAAGTTTGGTCAGAGCGAAAGGCTTTTCAGCAACAGCTGCTAAAGCAATCGCAAGAGCGAGGAGACCTTCCACCTTGCGTGTATACCAGTCAAAGTGGGATGTCTTCAGACGTTGGTGCAAGAGGAAGAACATTTCCTCTTCCAGTACCTCTGTGACCCAAATTGCGGATTTCTTATTTTCCTCAAGGAAGAATGTCATCTGGTTGTGTCAACTATTAAGGGATACCGCAGTATGTTGGCGGCGGTATTTCGGCATAGAGGCTTAAATATATCCGATGATAAGGACCTGCATGATCTTATTAGATCATTTGAAACCATTAAGCGTCCTCATGTAGTACCGAACTGGAATCTAGACGTAGTTTCTACAATTCCTGGATCGTCTAGATTCGAACCTCCTGGCTTAGCCTCTTTCAAGGATCTGACGAAGAAGGCTATCTTCCTTTTGGCCCTAGCTACAGCTAAGAGAGTGAGTGAGCTCCAAGCTATTGAGGGCAATGTAGGGTTTAAGGAAGATTCTATAGTGTGTTCGTTTCTTCCAAGTTTCCTTGCAAAGAATGAAAACCCATCACGCCCTTGGCCCAGGAGCTTTGAAGTTCGTAGTTTATCTTTTCTAGTAGGGGAAGAGCCTGAAAGAACTCTTTGCCCTATGAGAATTATGAAGTATTTCCTTAAGAGGAAGGAACAACTTAAGGCTAATCAAGATGTGCTTTGGTGCTCCGTAAAAAAGGACCCCACTCGGCCCATGTCGAAGAATGCTCTTTCCTTTTTTCTGAGAAGCCTTATTACAGAGGCACATGTTGCCTGTAAGGAAGAACATTTTAGACTACTGAAAGTGAAAGCTCACGAGGTGAGAGCCATCGCAACTTCGCTTGCATTCAGAAAAAATATGTCTGTGCGGAACTTGATGGAGGCGACTTTTTGGAGATGCCAATCGTTTTTCGCAAAACCACTACCTACGTGATGTAAAAATCACATAGATAAATGCTTCGCCTTGGGTCCTTTCGTATCGGCGGATTCGGTGCTGGGGCAGGGAGCTGAACTTATCCTGTGTAAATTTTTTATATGTTACCCTATATTTTATATTGTTGTTTTTTTGGTTGTCTGAAAGAGGTTGCAGGAGGCACCTCTTTTTGTCGTAATATTAACCCTTTGTATTTTGGTTAGGTGGTCTGGTGGGTTTTGGCTCCTTGCAGAGGTAGTGGTAAGGATCTGTTAGGTAAGCGGACAAGGTCCCTCTAACAGCATCCGACTTGGATTCTACCACAATAGGGGATCACATATCCCAGTGGTAGATCCGAGAGTCTTTCAGCATCAGGTCACGTCCCTAGCTGTAGCTCTCCAGGCAATGCAGACTCAGAGATAGTATCTATGAAGTCTTCATCCTGAAAAGGTGAGAACCAAGGTTTTTATATCCTACAACATTAGTTGTTTCCCGTCTTACCTGTATTATTGAGCTGTCTCTTACCCTCCACCAAGGGTGCCAATCAGCTAAGTATATATCTGTCAGGGAAGTTCATGTACAAAAATGATATTGTTAAACTACAATAAAGTTTTGTACATACTTACCTGGCAGATATATACGATTAATGGCCACCCAGCCTCCCCTCAGGAGGACAGGTGGAAGAGAAAAATCTGACAAGCTTACGGGAGTGGTTCGTACATCCGCCACCCAGCGGCGGGTAAGGTAGACCACCTGACCTACCTGTCGCGTGTGCCGCGAGATTTGAAATTCTGTCGGGAACGTCGGAGACGATAGCTAAGTATATATCTGCCAGGTAAGTATGTACAAAACTTTATTGTAGTTTAACAATATCATTTTGACTTGAGTATCGCCTTGAGTCTCTGCATATATTCTTTCCTGATCGTGTCCTTCATCTCTTGGTGTTTTATATCTCCTCCTTCCATTATTCCCAGGTATTTGTATCCTGTCTCATTATTATTATTATTATTATTATTTTTATTATTATTATATCAGGAAGGTG
>NC_061088.1:33768422-33794806 GCF_015104395.2 Macrobrachium nipponense | reverse complement strand
GCAAGAGATCTTCTTCTGTGGACAGAAGAAAGGGGGATAAAACTTCTCACCAGATTCGTACAGGGAGAAAGGAATGTAAGGGCAGATCTCCTCAGCAGGAAAGATCAGGTCCTTCCCACAGAGTGGACTCTGCACCAAGATGTTTGCCAGAGCCTTTGGAAGTTGTGGGGCAGGCCTCTCTTAGACCTGTTTGCAACTGCAAAGAACAAAAGACTGGATCTGTATTGCTCTCCCCTATCTCGGATCCAGGAGCAATAGGGATAGACGCTCTCCTACTCGATTGGAAAGGACTCGATGTATACGCGTTTCCCCCCTTCAAGATTCTGGGGTTGACTTTAAAAAAGTTCGCAGAGTCAGATTCCGCGAGGATGACTTTGATTGCTCCCTTTTGGCCAGCACAAGATTGGTTCACAGAGGTGCTGGAATGGCTAGTGGATTTTCCAAGATCGCTTCCTCTAAGGAGCGATCTACTCAGACAGCCCCACTTCAACAGGTACCACAAAAACCTCCCCGCTCTCAGTCTGACTGGCTTCAGACTGTCCAGAAACTGGTCAGAGCGAAAGGCTTTTTCGTCAGCAGCTGCTAAGGCAATCGCTAGAGCGAGGAGGTCTTCCACATTACGAGTGTACCAATCGAAGTGGGATGTCTTCAGAAGATGGTGCAAAGAGGAATAACGTTTCCTCTTCCAGTACCTCTGTGAATCAAATTGCAGACTTCTTTTTATTCTTAAGACAAGAATGTGGCTTAGGTCGTTTCGACGATTAAAGGCTATCGTAGTATGTTGGCGAATGTCTTCAGGCACAGGGGCCTCAACTTATCGGAAGATAAGGACCTACAGGACCTTATTAGGTCGTTTAATACAACGAAAATGCAGTATCCTAAGACACCTACTGGATTTGGATTAGTCCTTCATTCCTTGGGTCCTCTAGGTTTGAACCCCTAATTCAGCCTCATTCAGAGACCTTACCAGAAGACTCTGTTGTTCCGATACGTAATACAAACCCTCGGTCCTTTAACAATAGGAGGTAACTAGCGGCAGCTGGGACGGTCGTAAGCTTCGAACAAGGGGAGAACGGTAGTTTAACTGCTTGTCTGGTCGTGCGCTGCGCCGCGCGCCGGGCGGTGAAGAAGCACTTTTGCTTTCGGCCGTGGTGTGACAGGACGTGTTCGTCATCGCTCTGCCCGCTATTTTCGTCGTGTGCTTTGGATGTTACAATTTCTTCTGACTGGTTTGTGTGTGTCTTGAATGAAATTGTAAGTACTTTGTTTTCATTTTTCATTGAGTGAAGATTAATTAATCATGGATCAAGAAGAGCTTTCGCCGCGCACCACCAACTGCCCGTAGAGTGTGTCCCGGGTTGGAGGGGCGTAAATGCGGCGGATTCCGCTCTTACCCAGATATTGATCCTCATGAGTTTTATGTTTTTCGGTGTCGGGCCGAGAATGCTCCCGAACCGAACCATGTGATGTATGTGTAAATTGGGTCCGAAGGGCGCAGTGGGTGCTGTACGAGGTAGGAAGAGGCGTAGGTTGACCAAGGAGTCGTCGGAAAGCTCTCCAGCGACTCCTTTGGTTACGGATACCTCGTCATCCTTCACTGCCTCCAGCTCAGCCCCCACGATTTGCGCCTTCCCCTGCGGGGGGGGTTTCGGAGTCCTTCTCCTCACTCGATCCGTCGAGTGTGGAGGAGGGGTGCCCGATACCCGGATGTGCAATTGTATTCGGGGTCTTCCGTCCGCTCTGGGTGGGTTCGTCCTCCCCCAGCGTGAGGGTGCCCCTCTAACTGACCCGACTGTTCCTCCCTCAGGTGTGCCTTCTGTGAGTGACGACCTTGGACAGGTGTGGGCGTCGTTGGGACTGCAGGGCGCCCCAGATATCCAGGGCTTGATTCAACGGCTAGCGGGGTCGGCAGTGGTAACTCATGGTGTGATTACAACTACGACCAATACGGTGTCAACACCAGCGTACGCCGCCCCTCCTCATGTGGTGTATACGCAACACATTGCGTCAGTGACTCCAACGGCGTCATTTCAAATGCCAATCGCTGCCGTGCCTAAGAGGGGTGTGCCGCCGCCACCGGGGTTTTATGTGCTGCGCCGACGCCCGACTTTCGCTGTCCCAAAAGTTCGCCCCTGGATCTACCGCCCGTCCCAATGATGAGTTTGGCTGAGATGGAGAGGTCTGTGACGCCGGATTATGCTGCCGTACCTGCCGTACCTGCAGCGAGTGTTGCTGGCCAGCCCCTCGCGCCGCTCCTACGAAGCGCGCGGTGCGGGACTCTAATGTTGATGTTGCTGCTGGTGCTGGTCCTGCTGGTGCTGGTCCCTATTGGTGCTGGTCCTGCTGCTGCTGGTCCTGCTGCTGCTGGTCCTGCTGGTGCTGGTCCTGATGGTGCTGGTCCTGCTGCTGATGTTTCCTGCCGCTCCTGCCGTGCCTGCCCCTGCCCACGTGCGTCTCGTCATGGAGGTGCTGCACCGGTCTCAGGTCTTTTTCCGGACAGGAATCAGTCGGGGCGTGTTGCTTCGGCAATTGGCCCGACTTTTCCGTGGATGGAAGACCTGACGTCCGTCCTGAGAGAGCTGACGAAGAAGAGGAAGATGTCGTCGTCGTCTTCATCGTCTTCTTCGTCGTCTGTTTCCGCCTCTTCCCTTCGACTTCTCAAGGCTTCCAAGCCAAGAAGAAGAAGGCTGCCTCCTCCCCCCTAAAGAAGGCTCCTACGGGACCTTCGAAGGGCCCGTCTCGCTCTGGCGTGACGGGGGGTGCTTCTGCTGGTCCTCCTGTTCCTCGGGTCGGGAAACGGGGCCCGTCTCCTCTTCTGAGAAGAAAGAAGAAGACGGGGACCAAGGATGTGCTGGCTACTGCTGGTACATCCGCGCCTGGTCTTAGTAGCACTGCTGCTAAGTCAGTACCGGCTCGACTTCTCGTTCGCGAGAAGGTCCGAGTGTACGGTCTCCTTCGGGCGACCGTGCAGCCAATGTCAAGACGCCTGAGCTTGCTCACCGTCACGACAGAGGCACGGAGCAGAAGACTGTCGAGAGTCGCGCAAGTGACGCTCAGCAGGCCAGCGGCCGCTCTCGTAGCGACCAGCCGGTACCTCGGGTTGACGTGACGGTCTCTGACCGGCCACGGGTTGAGGCTGAGAATAGGTCCCCTCGACCAACGGCACCAGCTTCGGCTGGTACCAGCGGTTTTGACGTGCCGTGAGGACGCTCACCGGTCTCACCGCGAAAGCGAGCTCTGCAGATCACCTGACCGCCGCTCCCACAGGGGACCGGACGAGACGGTGGCCAGCAGCAGCTCGTCGACGCACGAGAATCGGGGTCGACGTGCTCAGTCGAGCCGCTCGCCACAGGTGAGCGGCACGACCAGGCCTGCAAGCACGATACCCACCGCGGGTTGGTGATCGGCTGCAGCCCCCCACGTACGCTGGTCCTGCAGCGAACGGGGGGGGAGCGTCAGGTCTGTCTCTCCTGTACCTTCAACTTCCTCGGGCTACACCGGGGGGAAGAGCGAGGTACCCAGGAGTGATCGTGAGAGGTGCGCCGCTCACGATCCCGCCACGACGCCGCACGAACCAGGCATGGTTGTAGGACCAGCCAGGTCGTACGCGCAAGTGGTTGGAGGCGACCGTCAGGGGTCTGTTGCTGTTCCTCCTTCTGAAGGAGGAGGGTCTCGAGAGCTGCTCCTGTTGGAGGGACTGGACGGTCCTACTCCTCAGGTACGCTGTAACTCCTGAGATCCAGAGGAACTTTGCCCAGGTTATTGCGCTGATTCGTCAGCACAACGACCTGGGGGAAGGATCGCCGCTACCACCATCTGAGCCCACGTCCCGGCTCGAGTCATTTTGGGGCCCGAAGAGGGAACCCAAATTGACGGTGGGACTGCCGCGATCGGAGCTTGCAGACTCAGTCCTTGACCAGGTGGAGTATTTCGTCTCAGGACGAGAGGACTCACTTAAGTCAGGACGGTCTTCCAAGCTACTTCCTCCTCCTCTGCAGCGACAGCGGAAGTTCTACATGCCAGTCTGGAGGTAGGGCCATCTCCTACCTCGCCCATCAGACGGCAAACCTGTGGGCCAACTTGGTTCTCCGTCGTAGGGACGCTGTCCTTACACGAGTAGCCAAGGGGGCCGGGCGTGAAGCGGTAAATGGACTACGTAACGGACCAATGAAGAGTTCCTCCGCTCTCTTTCCCGAAGAGATGGTGGACGCTGCGGTGGAAAGACGGCGCACTGATGACAGTGACCGTCTGGTTCACCAGGCAGTTACGAAGGTTTCTGGGCAACCTCGTACATCTGCGGCTAAGCCTAAGAGTTTAGCTAGCGCTTCCTCGGCTGCTAAGACGGCTGCTCCATCGAAGCCCCGTCGAAGCCCCGAGGAAAGACTCTTCCTGCTTCAACTTCTAGTAAAGGAGGCCGTAACCAGCCCTCCTCCCAGCCCTCCTTTCCCCGAGAGGTGCTGGGAAGAAGTCGAAGCGAGGTGGGAAACGCTAGGGACGGCGTTCCCCCTCACCAGCTGCCGGAAGTGGGGGGGTGCCTGGCGAGCCATTGGGCAACTTGCAGCGCTACGGTGCCGAGACCTGGATAGTAGACGTCCTTCGGGAGGGATATCTACTACCCTTCGAATCTCGGCCACCCCTCACCTCCAACCCGGTCCATCTGCAGACATATGTTCTGGGATCCTCAAAGGACGACGCTCTTCGGCAGGAGATCAAGACCATGCTGACCAAACGAGCTGTAGAAGTCGTAGTGGATCGGTCACCGGCTTTTACAGCCGCCTTTTTCTTAGTGGAAAAGGCATCGGGGGGCTGGCGCCCGGTGATAGATCTCTCTCCCCTGAACCGATTTGTTCGCCAGACTCGGTTCAAGATTGGAGACGGCACGTTCCGTGCTGGACTCCATCAGGGAGAACGACTTCATGCTTTCAGTGGACCTGAAGGATGCGTATTTCCAAATACCCATCCATCAGTCCTCCAGAAAGTACCTCCGCTTCATCTTCGACGGGACGGTGTACCAATTCAGGGCACTCTGCTTTCGGTCTCTCAACCGCCCCACAGGTGTTCACGAGAGTGTTCACGCTGGTGTCTGCTTGGGCCCATTCGCACGGGATACGTCTTCTGAGGTATCTCGACGATTGGCTGGTCCTGGCGAGCTCCCGCTCGCAGTTGCTGCAGGACAGGGATCGACTTCTAAAGTTTTGTCGCGATCTTGGGGATCGTGATAACTACGAGAAGTCCGATCTCGAACCCAAGCAGAAGATGAAGTATCTGGGTTATGCTGATCGATACGGTAGCAGCTCAAGTCCGCCCCGCAGACTTGAGGATCAGCAAATTCAGGGAGGCAGCCGGCCGGTGTTCCTGTCTCGGCAGGAACAGGCAGCTCAGCAATGGCAAGTCGTGATCGGCCACCTGTCGTCACTCGAGAAGTTAGTTTCCTCACGGACGTCTTCACCTGCGTCTCTCCAGTGGAGACTAAGGAGAGTTGGTCACAGGTAAAGGATCCACCTTACTTCCCCGTGTCCATCACGGAGAAGGTGAGGCAGGACCTAGCCTGGTGGCTCGACGACAGGAAACCTCTTAAGAGGAGTGCCCCTACGCACTCCCCCCCCGGATGCTGCTGTTCTCAACGCATCGACCGAGGGGATGGGGCGCACACCTGGAGGAGTTGCTGGCTGCAGGTGTGTGGGACCATCACGACAAGCACCTTCACATCAATGTCCTGGAACTCAAGGCGGCGTTTTACGCTCTCCAAGAGTTCCAAGACCGCTTGATGGGACACTCAGTGGTGTTGATGTGCGACAACACCACGGTAGTGGCATACGTCAACAAGCAGGGGGGCCTAGTGTCTCTCCCGCTACACCAGTTGACGGTGCAGGTGCACGAGTGGGCCACGGCTCATTCGATAGAGCTGTCAGCACGCTACATTCCAGCAAGAGGAATGTAGTAGCGACAAGCTCAGCCTCGGATCAGGTAATAGGGACCGAGTGGTCCCTACACATCCCGAAGTGGCGGAAAGGCTCTTCAACCTGTGGGGGCGTCCAGTTATAGACCTGTTCGCCACCCGGCACAACAAAAAAACTTCAAGTTTTTTGCTCAGCCGTGCCGGACCCATGGTCAGCTGCAGAGGACGCTCTTCAACACCCCTGGGACAACCTCTTCGTCTACGCCTTTCCTCCCTTTTGTCTGATTCGGAAAGTGATCAGCCGAGCGCTGGTCACTCCCAATCTCAGGATGATCCTGGTGGCTCCCAAACGACCTCAAGCCGTTTGGTATCCGGACCTGCTGGCTCTTCTTGCAGAAGAACCGAGAGAGATGCCCCACTGGCACACCTTCCTATTTCAGCCCAGCCACGTAGAGCGGTACCACCGAGCAGTCCAGTCCCTACAACTTCACGGCTGGCTGTTATCCACCATCTCTTGCGAACGAGAGGCTTTTCTCGCAGCGCAGCAACAGAGATGGCTGGACACGTCAGACAGTCCTCTGCAGCTGTGTACCAGGGGAAGTGGGTGCCGTCTTCTGGTGGTTGGTGTCGTAGACGGGGTCTATCTCCTCTCAGAGCCACTCTTCAGCAGGTAGCGGATTTCCTCGTATTTCTTCGCCGAGAGAAGCTCCTCTCAGTACCACAGTTAAGGATATAGAGCTGCACTGGCACTCGTCCTAAAACTGAGGGGACTGGACATCTCGAACTCGTTCGAGGATCTCCTTGCTAATGAGGAGCTTCGAAAGGTCTTGCCCTCCCAGGGAGCTCAGGCCACCTAGTGGGATGTGACTCTCGTCCTTAGGAGTTTGACTCGAAGACCATTCGAGCCACTCCGAGAGTCGTCAGACAGGGATCTGACCCTCACGACCCCTCTTCTTGCTGGCCCTGGCATCGGCGAAGAGAGTAGGGGAACTTCATGGTCTGTCCTTCAATGTTAAACATTCCAGGGGCTGGGGATCTGTGACGCTCGATTTCGTCCGAATTTCGTAGCTAAGACTCAGAATCCGTCGATCCCTGACGACAGGTTCGAGTCTTTCACAATCCCCTCCCTAATGGATTTCACGACAACGATACGGATGAGATGCTGCTTTGTCCTGTGAGGGCGCTACGGCGCTATCTGAAGAAAACTCGACACCTCAGGCCTGAGTGTCGACGCCTCTTCGTTAGCACTGGGGTTACCAAGAAAGAAGTATCCAAGAACACGCTTTCTTTCTGGCTGCGTGAGGTGATCAAAAGAGCGTACGAGGCTGATGGTAGTGACGACATCCGTACGCCTCCGACCGAGAGCCCACGAAGTCAGAGGTATTTGGACCCTCTTTGGCGTTCCGCAAGAACTTCTTCTCCGTGGCGCAGGTCCTGAAGGCAGGTGTCTGCCAACCAGACTACCTTCACATCCTTCTACCTTCGGGATATTGCCCACAAGTCCTTGGATACTTTTTCCTTGGGACCTGTGGTGGCTGCTCAACAACGTTGTGTAAGCTTACCCAGCACCCGAGCAGGCAGAACAGCATCGATTCCTGGTGTGACTGTAGGAATGAATGGTTGAATGAGAGTGCGACTGGCTTCTCTTCTCCATCTTTCTCTCTCTCTACCTGTGGGCAGAGGTCACGGTCGTCACCATGCTGGAAAGGAATCCGATGCAGGTAAGCTACTCACCGAGACCCCAATCTACCCTTTAGTTAGGATAGAAGCAAATATCCTCCACTACCCTCCAACAAGGGGGAAGGAGTGGATGCCTACTTGAGACAAACCCATAACTTTATGTTGGCTCTGTACAGGAACAAGTTCTTGCAATGCTGGTACGAAAGATACGCTTGCCTCTCTCTTAGTACTTGGCTCAGAGGTCTGACCATTGATCCTGCGGTGCACACCCCGATCATCGGACAGAGGTTTGGATCCCTCCCTTGCTCTTACGACCAGGGAGGCATTCCAAGGTTGGACGAACACCAGTCTGTTCACCACCAAAAAGACTCAGATTCCACCACCAAGAAGTGAGTCTTCCTATTGTTAAGGACCGAGGGTTTGTATTACGTATCGGAACAAATGACAATTTGTCGAAAATTGCATTTTTCCTAACTATACAAACCTGAGGTCCTTTACATATAGTCCCACCTCATGCCACCCCTCACTCTGCAACTTTTTGCATGGGCCTAAAGCAAAAGTGATTCTTCACCGCCCGGGCGCGCGGCGCGCGCACGACCAGACAAGCAGTTAACTACCGTTCTCCCCTTGTTCGAAGCTTACGACCGTCCCAGCTGCCGCTAGTTACCTTCCTATTGTTAAAGGACCTCAGGTTTGTATAGTTAGGAAAAATGCAATTTTCGACAAATTGTCTTTTTTGATGGCTCTAGCTTCCGCCAGAAGAGTGAGTGAGCTTCAGGCGATTGATGGTAATGTGGGTTTTAAGGAGGACTCTCTCATTTGCTCTTTCCTTCCTGGTTTTCTTGCAAAGAATGAGAACCCATCAAGTCCATGGCCCAAGAACTTCGAGGTTCGTGGGTTATCTTCTTTGGTAGGAGAAGAACCCGAGAGAACTCTTTGCCCAGTGAGAATGGTGAAATACTACCTTAGAAGAAAAGAGCAACTGAAAGCCAACCGAGAGGTCCTGTGGTGTTCAGTAAAAGACCCTACTCGTCCATTGTCGAAGAACGCATTGTCCTTCTTCTTGAGAAGCCTCCTCATCAAAGAAGCACACGGATCCTGCAGAGAAGAACATCTTAGGCTTCTTAAAGTGAAAGCACACGAAGTAAGAGCCATAGCAACTTCTCTTGCTTTCAACAAGAATATGTCCGTGCGAAATCTGATGGAGACAACATTCTGGAGATGTCAGTCAGTGTCGCGAACCACTACTTACGTGATGTGAGAATCACTTACGAAAAAAAATGCTTCGCCTTGGGCCCGTACGTATCTGCGGATTCAGTGCTGGGGCAGGGAGCTGGAACTCATCCTGTTTAGTAGTATAAATTTTTCCCCCTTGTATTTGTTGTTGTTTGTTGCCTTAAAGAGGATGCATGAAGGCATCTCTTTAGGTCGTAATACTAATCTTTAGTAGTTTGGTTAGGTGGTCTGATGAGTGTGGCTCCTTGCAGTAGTAGTGGTTAGGACCTGTTAAAGATAGGGACGAACTCCCTTTAACAGATCCGACTTGGATTCTACCACACAAAGGGATCACATATCCCAGTGGTAGATCCGAGATCTTTCAGCATCAGGTCACGTCCTAGCTGTAGCTCTCCAGGCAACGCAGACTCAGAGATAATATCAATGAAGTCTTCTGCCTGAACAGGTAAGAACCAATTGGTTATTTATATCCTACACATCAGTTGTTTCTTATCTCTCCTTATTACTTTAGCTGTCTCTTACCCTCCACCAAGGGTGCCAATCAGCTAAGTATATATCTGGCAGGGAAGTTCATGTACAAAAATGATATTGTTAAACTACAATAAAGTTTTGTACATACTTACCTGGCAGATATATACGTCTAATGGCCCACCCAGCCTCCCCTCAGGAGACAGGTGAAAGAGAAAAAATCTGGCTGGAGATATAGATTGGTTCATACGCCCGCCACCCACGCGGGTACGGTAAGGAGACCACCTGACCTACCTGTCGCGTGTGCCGCGAGATTTGAAATTCTGTCGGAACGTCGGAGACTATAGCTAAGTATATATCTGCCAGGTAAGTATGTACAAAACTTTATTGTAGTTTAACAATATCATATTTCCCTGGTTTTGTGTAAGTTTTATACCCAGTTTGGAAGGTTAACACACACCAATTGCCAACACTGATAAACAATAGAAGAGTGCGAACAACGCCGTAGGTAATGATCACAGCAGAACTGTTGATATTTGAGTCAGGAATCTATTAACTTTTTCAACAACGAATATTTTCAAATTAATAATCATGAATATGTAAAAAAAATTATGCAATTCATGACATACCGCCTTTTAACTATATATTTAAATAATTATCTAGTGCACGCTTCTTCTTCTTCCACCAAAAAATTGTAGTTTCCTTGGATAAGTCGTGGTTGGAAGTCATTGTTTACGATTTTTGTGAAGAAAGTGCCCCAGTACCTTGCACTTCATCCATTCTCCTAAAATTGCCCAGATATGAGATTTCAAAGTTGAAGAGTCTTTGTTGCTTCATAGATAGATTTAAGACTGTAACAAATCATCAATGATTTCCCATTCATCTTCTAGTAGTATAAGCGACTTGTTAGCCGAAGCTATTTGGTCCAAAAATGATTTACTGGCAACCACACTCTTGCATATCATATGTGGATGCCCACCGAGTTTCACAATCTAATTTTGGCAAAGCTTTTCTGCTCTGTCTGGAGACTAGCTGCACATTTTGTGTACGAGTCTTGTTTTGTTGACCACTTTACATACTGCACCTAGAACCTTCTTTATTTGAGCATTAGTATTGATGACTCATAGTCCTTAAATTATCATTTCGATATTAAGTTGAAGGTAGTTGAACTATTTCATTTGTTAAATTTTACAGAAAACATTGGAATCTCATAAAACGCTATCAAATTTAAAAACAAAAAGAAAAAAAACGATATCGTAACATTGTGAACCAGGCGACCTCACTCTATTGCTTTTGATTTCATGTGCACGGGAATCTAATGTCAATGTGTCGTTTATCGGTCTAAGAAACATCCCTCGATGAGCGAGAGAATCATTGCACTGCATTCGGTGCAAGTTCCTGTTGGAGAGATATCAAGAAAGCTTAATAAACCGGAGAGAATCATACATAGATGAATAAAATTATTTAAAGAACGGCAAAATTTAGATTATGGGCTTAGAGGTGGAACACCTCGGAGCACCACCACAAGAGAGCAGACAACATTCACTTGTGAACTTTGAATTCTAATGCCTCGTCACGACATTGCTGAACCAGGAATCATAACTAGCTCTACGCTTATGACTGGTGTCTGATGAATACTTTAGATGGAGAGGAAGAGATTTTTAAATCTACACTCGAATCTTTGATAGTTGTCTAATGAATAAGTCTAATGAATAAGCAAACTTATCTTTGATGGATGAGAGATTCAGTTAGGCTTACTCTTTTTGTTTTGTTTTTATCGGTGGCCAGTGAATACCACGGATAGGGAGGGAAAACGTTTCAACGATGCATGCATTTTTTTCTTCAAAACCTGAAGAATACTTTTATTTTTGGGAGATACTTTATTAACATCGGCCTAATCCTTCCATCACTCCTATACTCCACCTCCGTTCTCTTCTACATCTCAGGCGACTTTGATCCGACTTCTCGCTACGAACTCCATCGTGCGAAAGCAATCACAAATGATAACGATAATTTAAAATTCTCCGTGCCGACAATTAATTTCTATTTAGAAGAAATGAATAGCTACAGATAGATCAACCTTAGAAATGTTTAGTGAAAGTAAGCGCTCGTCAGTTTTGACTCCCACAGCTTTCCAACGTGTCCAAATGAAACAGGATGATATTCACGGAATTCGATAAAAAATAAGACGGAATTATATACGTTTGATTTGTTTTTTTATGATTGCTTTTTTGACTTTGAATAGCTAGTCTGAGTTAATTATGTTAAGCAATTATGAAAAGGATAAGAAGAAAAACGGGAATAATCAAATAAGCAGATTAATATATGATATATATATATATCTATATATATATATATATATATATATATATTTATAGTCAATTTAAATATTCATTATATTACGTATCCGAGAGAGTATAATGCTGAAAATAAGACCTAGGCTAATCTTGTGGGAAAATCAGAAGTCCAATTAAGGCCCACTAAATGTGTCATGCAAATTATTTTATTGATCAAAGGACACAAAATTAGTTTTAATTAAACATCGTTTTCAAAGAATGTTAACGCCTTGATGTATTATTTATCGGCTGTAGGAGACGAAATGACCAAACACCCCAGTGCAGTACGATACGTTGAGTCAAGACTCGAGCGGCAGCAAAGCCAACTTCAAATCTTTGGTATACGTCACGAAGCTAGAGTTGAGAATAAAATTAGAAATCGTGGACCCATCGGTATATATTTTTCCTCACCTTTGCAAAATGATTATCTTTAATACGTTGAATAAGTCTACTCAATTCTAATGTAATTTATTTCAAGTATAGCACCTTTGAAAGGATATTTTATTTATTATTAAGTAAATAATCTGGCACCTGCATATGGCAATATTTCCATAACGAACAATGAATTAAGAAACTACGCCAATTCTTCGTTGGCCGTCTGTACTACTACTCAACTTAGGATCTCATTTAACTCAGCCACCCTACTTATTTCGTCCTCACGCAGGTTATCCACGTCATAATTACTTTCATTGTCATCGTCATCACTTCCATAGTCCTCTTCGATATTCTTAGGGGTTAGTCTTGTCTTTTCTTGCATGATCTCCCCTGCTTTTACTACATTTGAGCCATTGTGAGTTGTTAAGGTATAGATTTGCTGTTCTTTGATCCCCAGTTTGTGCAAACATGTAACCAGCATTGTACATATTTCTTTACCAGTTGCTTGTTCTGTCATTTCCTTCATGGTAGCAGCAACAACTCGCAATTTTCCATTGATGATAGCTTGGAAATTATTTCCAATGAAGTGGCATTCACATCGTGTACAAAGATTTGTCTTCACACAAATCTTGCGATGAGAAAATTTGGCTTTTACATCAGACATTTTTTCCTCAGCAGATTTCATTGTCAGTGATTGGGTTGCTTTCTGATTCAGTGAGATACGTAATTTACATATAATTGGTGCTATCATTTTGGAGATCCCAGAATTTTTTAAGACTGAAAAGGGCAACCCATTCACAGTTACAGCATCAACAGCTAGATTCTGGATATCCTCTTTGCTAACATTATGTAGTTTGGGTGTCTTTGAGGAGGATTCTCAAGTTTTACAGGAAAAATTATAATCTGCTCAGATGCTTCAAGCTTTCTCTTCCCTGCTTGCTTCTCTTCAATTTCATCTATACTATTGCCTTCTTGTAGTCTTCCAGGTGTTTCCTTTTCAAGCAATCAATCCGAGGCTTTGCATGAAGGTCAGATCCTGATTTTAATGCATATGTGTATATCCACATCTGTCAAGCTTATATGCAGCAGTTTTCTTTGTACTGTACTATACATACTGTGCCATTGACATCGTGGTGTATAAATGTAGCCATGTAGGCATGTTTCTCATGATCTTTCCCAAATAATCAAATTTAAATGCCAATTTCTTTAGAATTTCCATAAAATCGGTCTACTAGTTCCTTTGAGTTTCCTGGAAAGAAGGTTGTATCTAGAAATTCTTAAAACCCTCTTTAGGGAAAAAATTAGGTTACTCTATCAAAAAGTCAAAGTCACATTGGAATAAATAAGTACGGAATAGTACGGAAAAAATAACGTAATTTCTTACCACACCGTACATAAATAGTAATAGTGTAGTACAGTAATTTTGTATCATTCTTGCAGGTGGAAAAATACCATACGTACCGTACTGCCACCCTTGCTTGTATGTCAGTTTTTTGTTTATTTGCTTATTTTATTTTCAGTACTATTTTTCTTTCCTTGTGTTTTCTTTCTCTTTTTCTTATATGTAAAGTTATTCTATTCTATAAAAGATTATAACAGTTTAATGGCCATTTTGACTTGTTTCACATATATGCAATTTAGGAATTTTACAAGAAGGAAAAATATTGCAGTATGAATAACAGTGGAAATAAACAAATTGAAAACATAGTAGTTATGTTACATTGATCTCCATAATGTATGCTGTAATGAACAATTGTAAATTATTTTAATGGTTTAGTTTTTGCATTATGTACTTAGGTTCTTTTAGAAGTTTTTTTATTAATTGTACATATTCAGTCTTTACTTTTCAGAAAAAATGGCTGATGATTTGGATGACCTTCTTGATGAAGTTGAGGAGACATTGTCTACTGGAGAGCGTGTTAACCATGAAGATAAAAGGAGGTGAGAAACCTTTTTTCTTGTTAGAGAAGTTAGACTTCCTTTAATCGAATGTTGTTCATACGCAAACAAACCTTAGGTCTTAACAATAGGATAATTTCTAGCGCCTAGCTGGATCTGGTTAAAAAACAGATGAAAGCAAAGAATCTTGTGATATCTGGCAACGCATGCGTAGATTGGGTGAAGAATGGTCAAAGACCATTCACCTACGCCAATGCATCAGTCTTTTCTTAACTGCCTGGGCGAGTGTACTAGTGGTTAACCTCTCTTGGCCTTTACCTGGTTCATTGGCCGTTTCGCTTGTTTGTTTACTGATATTATGGTTTCTTCTGCTCCTTCTTGGCCTCATCAACGTGTGTGCATGCTCCATTTCTTGGCAAGGAGGAGTTGAAAGTAGTACAAACCTTGGTGTGTTGGTTTGCTATTGGACAGTCAAAGTTTCTCTTTGGTTCCCTATACAATGGTTCTCCCATATACCATTGTACGTCACTCAGGGTCTGAGTGGTTAGATATCAATTTATATGGCTTCTCAACGGGCTTCAGTCCCTCTCCAGAAGTCATTTCTTCTGGAAGCTGGACTGGTGGGTAGGCCTCTAGCTGATTTAAGATGTCTTGTACCTGCCTCCAAGTATGGGTCTATCCTATTGTTAAGACCGAAGGTTTGTTCGCGTATGAACAAATGACAAATTTTCTAAGACAATTTGTATTTTTCATAGGTACAAACCTGAGGTCTTAACATTATACTGCCCGCCTCTAGCCGCCCCTGTGTGTGTTAAGACATCCTGAGTTGGGAAAGACTGACGCGTTGGCGTAGGTGAATGGTCTTTGACCATTCTTCACCCGATCTACACATGCGTTGCCAGATATCACAAGATTCCTTGCTTTCATCAGTTTTTTAACCGGATCCAGCTAGGCGCCAGAAATTATCCTATTGTTAAGATCTCAGGTTTGTAGCTATGAAAAATACAAATTATCTTAAAAAATTTGTCATTTTGTCATCTTATATGTAACAGTTCATATGTTCATTGCAGAAGCATTCGACTTTTACACAAAGTAAAAATAGCTTATTGTTTCAAGATTAGATTTAGCAGACCATTGAGTAGGTGATATTCAAGTGAGGTACAGTGATGCTCAAATCTCATGCGACATGATTCTTTTTGTATGGTCCAGATTCTCAGACTCAACATGACGTTAACAATTAGCATTATACTTTTTTTTTTCTAATGTTGTACATGTCGAAAAGTTTGTGAATTCACAGCTATTTTCCTTATGGTTATGTAAATATGATCCCTTTTATGCATTGGTAATTTGGCAGGATCACAAGCAAAGCAGAGCAAAGCAAACAAGATTCCCCCACATTTATGTTAGTCTGTCCAGCTACCAAAATTTTTACCTGCCACACTTTCCTCTTTACATTACTAATAACTAACAGGACTATTGGTTCAACAAGATAAAACACAAAACTCAAAAACCATGTACTCACCAACTCTTGACACATTCGGGGTGAGATGCTGCTTTGTCCACTGGATACAGTCGCTGAGACACTAACTCACCCACTAACACCCAGCACCAGACAAACAAACCACCAAATACCAATACAGTGGTCCCCCGTATTCGCGGGGGGGATGTGTACCAGACCCCCCGCGAATAGTTGGAGCCCCTATAAAAATGCTTAAAACCTCCTATTTTCTTAGTTAAAACTCAAGAAAAACTCACTTAAAATGTTCATACCTGGGTTTTTTAATAGTTTTATCACAAAAAGTGCATTTGTTCATATACGAAACAAACCTTCGGTCTTAACATTAGGATTTACTATCGCCAAGCTGGAAACCGGTAGAATTAAATTAAACTTGTGTGATCAAGGGACTATTGGTATCTATACCAGGTCACGGGGCATGTATACCCAGAATGCCCTCGGCGTCGTGTGACCGACCCGCCAGTTATCTTTCTACTGCCTTTAAGATAGGACGTGTTCTCTGTCTATCTGTTTAAAGCCAGTTTTAGTTTGCCCGTTTTTTATCCATTTCAATTTCATTTTTCTTATTAATTCTCTTTTTCTGAGTGTGCTCAGTGTGATGTGAGCTGTAAGAGTGTATAAGTGGAGAGATGGAGGGTTTTACATTGCCGTCGGGATCTTCTTCAGTTTCGAAGATGAGACAAAGGAAATGCCCTGGAGTCAGTGGCTTTCCTTGTTCAAGATTCCTAACTTTGGTGTCGACGGATCCTCATCCAACGTGTAGTAGGTGCAGGGAAAATGTATGTACGATTACTAATCCTTGTTCTGCTTGTCGTGGTTGGTCGGTGGAACAGTGGAGGAAGTTTTATGACAAAGGCCAGTACAAAAGAAAGGAGTCGACGCCATCTTTGGGTGACCAAGCGTCGTCAGCTTCTTTTGTATCAGCAATACACCATACTGCTCCATATGTTTCGCCACCAGCCTTTGATTTGTCCCATACCCCTTCAGTTTCTCCTAGTGGTTCGTTTTTGGAAATGCCAGGAGGGGTTTTGGGTAATTTGATGCATAATATTTACGCTCCTTTGTTCCCAGCAGCGAGAGGAGGAGCATCGCCATCTTTGTTCCAGGTGTCGGCTCCCGATTCGAACAGGATGGAGGGTACGTGGGCAGCGCTAGGCCTTCCAGGCGTACCAACCTTGGAAAGTTTGCTGTCGCATTATATGGCGTCACGGTTTTATGATAATATTGGTTTTAAAAAAAAAACAGGAATTTGTGAATATTGTTCATAGAAAAATACCGCAAACAGGCGAATTTTCTGAAAATAATAAGGGGAAATGTTCTCTCTGGAACATTTCTGCGAATGCATGAATGTGTGAGTCCGCGAATCCAGAGAATGCGAATATGGGGGATCCACTGTACACAAAAAAACAAACAAGCACCCAAACCACGCAATAACTCAAATACAATGCGACAAATCACTACACGAACAAACACAAATCAACACCAAGATTTCTCAACAACTCAAAAAACACAACAAATCACTAACACAAACAAACACCAATCAACATTAAGATTTCTCAACTACTAAAAAAAATAATAACAAATCACTTACGCAAACAAACTCCAATCAACATCAAGATTTCTCAACAGCTCAAAAAACATCAAACACAAGAGACACTCACCAGCTCAACAACCATCAGATGGTCACAAGCACAACAGACTCACTCAGTATCAAAACAATCAAAACATACAAGTACAACTGACCACCAATAACTGCCTTCAAATACTGACCCGACTGACTGCTCTCCACTTGCTCCAGTAGCTGACTGACCCAGACTCCCTCACTCAAGGCTCAGCGGCGACCTAGCCAGAAGACGAACCCAAAACACCCACCAAAACAAGGGGTGCACTCATTAACTACCCATTCACCATCTCTCTCTCTCTCTCTCTCTCTCTCTCTCTCTCTCTCTCTCTCAAAATGGAATAAGACACAAATCTTCCCCGTACTATCTTAACAACAAAAAATAAACAAAAAATATAGTAAATACACAAAACATCCAAACCCTTCCTATTGCCTCCAACGAACACAAACCGCCTAACAAGACAACAACCAAAACAACCAGCCTCTCTCTCTCTCTCTCTCTCTCTCTCTCTCTCTCTCTCTCTCTCTCTCTCTCTCTCTCTTACAAGCAACCCTTGAGAACGTCTCTCTCTCTCTCTCTCTCTCTCTCATCTCTCTCTCCTTCTCCTCTCTCTCTCTCTCTCTCTCTCTCTTTTACAAGCAACCCTTGAGAACGTTGTCAAATGCAACCACTACATCACTCCTTCATAGTATGATTCATAATCCGTGTGATTTGAACTGATTTTTTTTCATATTGCTTAGTTCAAATTACGGTGTGATAGGGTTAACGGTGCCGTCAATGACAGTTCCTCGGGCTGGTCAACATAACTACCTCTGCAGCATTATAACAGTCGACCTAATAACCTTAACAGTCATCATAACATTTTCAAAGTAGGAATATGAATTACAACAAGTTTTCTTTGAATGTTGAAGTTTTAGGCTTTGTTCCAGCTGCCCGGGCATTGCAAAATGATTTATAGGCCTAAAAAATAATCTAAGCCTTCTGAGATGTAATCTCTGTTACTAGTGAATTTATATGTAGAGATTACCTGTTCTTTGAGAAATAGAAGATGATGATTTTGATTATATGGAGGAGGTGGCTATTAATCAAAATAGTATCATAACTATTAATACCAAGGCATATAGAACACTTGTTTTTCAACTGGCTCAAAATATATTTTTCTTAAAAGTCTTGCTCGCTTTTGGTGTATAATGTATTCTTTTATAAGGTAACTTGAAATGCAAGAATGTGTAGATAACCTCATTTGCTTTCTGGCCAGAAATTGTTAATAGAGAAATGGGAATGCTAAGTGTAAAGTAAAGAAATCTCACACACCTAGACCTAGGAACAAAATTTTGGCTTTGACAAAAGAATAATTGCATAGGCAAATATTTGTTAGTATGCCATCTTTTTTGAAGTATTTAGGAAATGAAGCAAATAATTTTTTATGAAAATCTTAATATTCCTGTAACAAATACATACAGGTAGTATAAAGAGAAAACAGTGAACTCTTGGTATAAAGAGAAAATTGTGAATGCATGGTACAAAGAGAAAATCGTGAATGCATGGTTTTTGCATTTGTGACTTAGGTCCTGACAGTTCATGTGACGTCTGCCTTGTCCTTGATGATGTCATTAGATTACAACTGCTCAGTGGCTTTCATGGTATGCATGCTCTTATGGGAAAAAATTTGAGTTTGAGTATCTTTGTGAACTCTATAGCATCTTTACCTGGAACTCACTTGGATAATCTTAAGGTGAAATGTATGAACTCCTTTGATCTGATCTGATGAGGTCTGGCTCTTACTTCCTGGGAGGCTAATTGCAAATAGCTCTTGATACTGTACATGGCATTAATCAAACTAAAATTGAGCTGTTCACATTTGCGACTAAATTGATTTAAAATTGATTGACATTCGTAGCACAGTACATAGTCTAAATAGCCACAGGAGCTTTTCAATCTTCTCTTATTGAGAGTAAGTGCTGGTGAGATTTCTTTGTAGTTTCATTTCTAGGCTAAGCTGGGTGAGACCCAGTGGCTTACTGGATCCACAAATGCTACTGAAGTAAGGAGAAAACTTTTTTTTTTCCTATTACTAGGCTATTTGTAAATAGCATAAGAGATTATCAGTAGATTAACTGAAAACCTGAAATATTGCCATTTAAATATGTATGTATTCAACTTCTCCATGGTGAAAAAAATTAAATAAAGTTATGAATGCATGGAAGTGGTAGATAACAGATGACGCTATGTGAATTTCCTTTTTTAAATTTGTTTTGGCGCACAAGGATAAATTGCCAGTGTTACTGCTTGTCAAATCTGATGCAGCCTGGCATCAATTTGCAGAGTTTTGTGTAGTTTTAATAGTTTTAAAAGAAATTGTAACTTGTGGCCAGAAGAGCTATGGAATTTTTATTGACTTATTTAATGTACTACTTCAATCCTGGGAAGGTTTAATATCAAGCAACCAGATGCCTTTGAAATTTTAGAGTGGATATATTTACTTATTCATTGTGGTGTAGGTATTAACTTTTCTGTGTACCAGCCCATACACATGGTAGAGGCACTTATTATTATTATTATTATTATTACGTATTATTATTATTATTATTATCAGATTGAGGATGCATCTAGATTGACAGATTATTATTTCGCACCAAAATACGACCAAATTTGCTGAAAATCACATATATGACATAGATTGGTATATTGAATAGATTTTTGAGACTATTAAGAAAGTTTGAAGAGAATTTCAATGAGTAATACGTAGTTTTCTTTTGTAACCTTTAAAAGCTTCGTGCATGTTTATTAGCTGGGTGGTATTTACTAAACTTTCTGCAGATGGTCAACTAATATAATACTTTCATAATAATAAAGTGACTATAATATTCTCTAAAAACAAGCAAATTGTGTTATATTATTACTGACTCAAAAAGCCTCTTGTAAATCTTCTGTACTTCATGAACTTGGCAGGCGAAAAGTTTTTCAGAAATTCAATAACTCTGTAAAACATTTTTACATTAATTTGTAAGACTGAATATTTGACCGGTAGCTTTGCTAAACAAGACAAATATATGGTTAAAATCTTAAAATGATTGGTGATGTTTTTCTATCATTACTTTTAATTTCAAATTTGAGTGCTCCGTAACTATTATTACTCATGCATGCCGTTAGAAACAATGGGAAAATGTGTCAATCTAGATGCAGCGCATGTGCAGTTAGATACAATCATCGCTAAATGCAAGATTGTCGCTACTGTGATGGTGCTATACCAATCCCATTTCCTGAGTGTAGACCTCTTGTTGCTGAATCACATAAGAGTTTTAGTCAAAATTAGGCAAAACTCCAAGTACGCTTATTATTAGATCTAGAAAACAGGATCTTCCCGACCCCTTCACAATTTTTTTTAACATTACTTCTTATACTAATTGCAACTCAATTACAATTTGAGTTTTTCCTTACTAAAATTGATTTTTGTAAAAATATATAGTCTAACTCTCATCAATTGCTTAACCCTCTTACGCCGGAGCAGTAAAAAAAAAATTGTCTCCCGTGTGCTGGAGGGGTTTCGGAGTGAGCGCGGAAGCGGAAAAAATATTTTTTTCAAAAAATCACAGCGCGCTTAGTTTTCAAGATTAAGAGTTTATTTTTGGCTCCTTGTTTTGTCATTGCCTGAAGTTTAGTATGCAACCATCAGAAATGAAAAAAATTATCATTATCATATATAAATAATGCGATATATGATAGCGCAAAAACGAAATTTCATATATAATTGTATTCAAATCTCGCTGTGCGCAAAATGGTTAAAGGTAACAGGTTACTTTTTTTTTCGTTGTAATGTACACTAAATTGCGATCATTTTGGTATATAACACATTGTAAAATGATAAAAGCAACACAGAGAAAATATTATCACAAAATAATGCATGAATTCGTAACGCGCGGACGTAAACAAATATTTTTTTCAAAAATTCACCATAAATCTAAATATTGTCCTAAAGACTTTCAATTTCTTTCAAAATGAAGACAAATGATTGAATATTACTATACTGTAAGAGTATTAGCTTACAATTGCAGTTTTCGACCATATCTGACGAGTTAAAGTTGACCGAATGTCGAATTTTTTTATATATATATTTTTTATATGCAATTATTTCGGAAATAAGAAAAGCTACAACCTTCAAATATTTTTCATTTTATTTTTCATGAAATTACGCACATTTTCATATATAAAACTCTATAAAATGCCTAATATGAAACAGCAAATATTCCGAGAATGGGACGTACGTATTTCGGAGATTTGTGGCGGAGAATCCGCGCGCGGAGGGAAGGAAAGATTTTTTTTTAAATTCACCATAAATCTAAATATTTTGCTAGAGACTTCGAATTTGTTTCAAGATGAAGATAAATGACTGAATATTACTAGACTGTAAGAGTTTTAGCTTACAATTGCGTTTTTTGACCATTTCGGTAGAGTCAAAGTTGACCGAACGTGGTTTTTTTTCTATTTATCATGATTTATATGCAAATATTTCAAAAATGAGAAAAGCTACAACGTTCAATTATTTGTTGTTGTATTCTACATGAAATTGCGCACATTTTCATATATAAAACTTTATGTAACGGCTAATTTAAAATGGTGCAAACATTACCACAATCGCACGTATGATTTTTTCGGAAGAGTTACCGCTCGGACGTAAAGAAAATGTTATTTTTTTCTTAAATTCACCATAAATCGAAATATTGTGCTAGAGACTTCCAATTTGTTGCAAAATGAAGGTAAATGCTTGAATATTACTAGAATATAAGCGTTTTAGCTTACAATTGCGTTTTTCGACCATTTCGGTAGAGTCAAAGTTGACCGAAGGTTGAAATTTTGGCAATTATCGTTATTTATATGAAAATATCTCAAAACTGATAAAAACTACAATCATGAGTATTTTATTGTTGTATTCTACATAAAAATGCGCACATTTTCATATATAATACTTCATGTAACTGCTAATTTACAATGGTACAAAAATTATGTCAAAGTGACGAAATAATTTCCGAGATGTGTCACAGATACTTTTTAGTGCGGCAAGAAAGAAATTCGCGCTTGCGCGCCTGCGTATCGATTGTAAACAAAACAACACCTTGATCCGTGAACTCCCAGCATCCCCCAAGGCGTGTGATTCAAAAGTTTTAGGCTGGTAGGCCTATAAGTATTTTTCCGCGAATTTAAAAAAAAACTTTTGTAAGTCGACGTAAAATACGTCCAGTCGGCACACGGGAGACAAAAAATGTAGACGTAAAATACGTCCAGTCGGCGTAAGAGGGTTAAGAATGATTTTTTTTAAGATACTTGTCTATCCTAGGGAAGTGTTTTAATTCTTTTATTCTACAATTTTCCGAATACGTATTGCCTCCCAGCTTGTGTCTTTAAGTTGCTGGGCAAAGCCTTGAGCTATTTTTATTTCGTATCACAGACCTAACTATTTATTTGGCAATGTTGTTTGATTAGGTCATTTTGGATGTTTTACAACGCTTTTGTTTCTCTAAAATTTTCCCAGCCTATACTGTTCACCATTATGTAGAACAGTAGGTATTCAGTTAATTCCAATAGCCTTGCATTTTCTAATATAAGATTCAGTACCAGACAGTTATCAGTAAGTTTTGTTCCAGTTATGACCAAATTTTGGTATGGCCCTCCTAATTACATACAGTAGCTGAATCGTTGGAACTACAGAATTTCAAACGTGTTGCACATTTTTTTTCTTTTAGCAAGCTTGCATAGGCTTCAATTCAATGTTTGTTTTTATTTTGTTTTTAATATGGGCTTTGTAGTTTATTCTCATAGATTTTATTCATTACTTATTTTCTTTTATCTCTTTGGTTACTTTCCCTGTTGGGAGGCTTTGGCTTGTAGCACTTTGCCTTTCCAGATTCTATAAAAAGTATATGCAATACATAGGTCAATTAGATATAAAAGTACAGTGCCAGTGCTGCAAGACAGCTTTTATAAAAATCTGAACCAAATAATTAGCTCTATATGTGAAATTAAGACCTTTTAAATCTTACAGACTAAAGAACAATAATTTTGAAAATCTTACACTCAAAATTAATACAGAAGTCTAATCCAGTAATTTTATCAGATTTATACCTTAAACACTTTAGAAAGGTGGAAAAGTCTTTCCATTTTCATTTTAACAATGATAAAGCCAGGTTAATCATACAGTAGTTTGCATTTATTTGCAATCTGATGTGAGGTGAAAACTAATAACTTTAGTCTTCACAGATTGAAATAGAACTTTGAAATTGATGTATTACACTCTCATAGGAGAATTACTATCAAACCATGTTCAGACTTTTAGGTTGTAAGATTCATGAGATAAAAACTGCGACCAGTAAAGGTTGTAACTCAAAAATCTTTATGCACAAGGAGACTATACAGCAACTGAAGTTTTGTGCAAGCAATGCGCTAATCAAAAATCTAACTCAGACTAATGTTGTTATTGCAGAATTAGCTAGTAGGATTAAAATTAGTCATAACCTATGGCTAAAATATTCCTAACCTAAGTCTTGACACAGTGAAAGTTCCATAGGCTATTAAGAATTAACAGATGACAAAAGAGAAGCTAAGCCTAACTTTGATGTATGCTTTCCTGATTTCAAAAATATATCGTTGTTCACTGCATTTTACTTTTATAGTGCATTAGGCTAAGTTACAGGGTATCAAAAAACAGCATAGTGAGTTTCTGAAGTTCTGTAATAGAATTTTTTTTAATTGTTTAGTGGGTCATGGGTTTCAATGGTCTTTGCCATATACAGAAGAAGATTACTTAAAACTAAGAAAGTGCAAGTAATCCAGTTTTGATGAAATGCTAATTGGCTTGCTAGGGCTAGTGTATTAAAAAGGATTACAGCCATGAATTTCAAATTGCAAGGATATGTACAGTTTACATTTAGAAATACATACATATGGCTTGCTTATTGAGAAATATATTAAAGTTTCAAGTCACATTCAGGAACTTGGGAGTGACTACAGGTTGGGGGAGTATATCCTATCCTAACCTTCCCTTAACCTAACCTAGGGCATCATACCCTGACTTCCAGTTAGACCAAATTATGGTATTGTTTTCTAATTGTTAGCTGAATTTTTAGTACTGCAGAATTTCAAACTAGCTTACATTTAGGTTTCATTTTACTATTTAGAATATTTGGTTTTCCAATTGATTTTTCTCTGTAATATAGTTTTTAGTATATTGTTTAATTCTTATTGTCCTTTCTCTGCTGCCTTCCTTCCCCAGTTGGAGGCTTTGGTATGTAGAATTTTGCCTTTCCAGATTCTATAAACAATATACAATATAGGCTTATTGGATATCAAAGTACAGTGCCATTGTGTTTTAATAAGAGATATTTATGAAAAATTAAGCACAAGTAATGAGGCTTAGATTTGAAAATGTGACCTTTTAAAAAGTAATAACTGTCTTTTTTGAAAATCTTATATTCAAAATCAATACCTTAAATATATATTTGAAACAATGAGAATTTTTCTTTTTATTGTCAACAGTGATAAAACCACATTATGTATTTATATAAGTAGTTTGCATCCATCAGCAATCTGTTAAGTAAAGTGCAAACTACTACTACCTTTAGTGTTCAGAGATTGAAATGGAGCTTTGGAAGTGATGCATTTTCCCTTAACCTATGCTAGGGCATTGTGCCCTGACTTCCAGCTATGGCCATTATGGTGTGGTCCTTCTGATTATTAGTTGAATTGTTGGTACTGCAGAGTTTCAAACTAAGCTCACAAGTAATAGGTCTCATTTCACTGTTTACAGTGTGTATTTGGTTTTCTTTGTAATATTGTCCTTTCTTTGCTGCCTTCCTTTCCCAGTTGGAGGCTTTGTCATGTAGAATGTTGCTTTCCAAATTCTATAACAATATACATTATAGGCCTATTGGATATCAAAGTACAGTGACAGTGTTTCAATAAGACACATTTATGAAAAATTAAACACAAGTAATGTGGCCTAGATGTGAAAATAAGATCAATTAATTTTTTTTAATATATTATATTCAAAATTAATACAGAAATGTAACTTAATCATGTTGTCAGATTTATACCTTAAATGTTTTTGAAATAAGAAGAATTTTGCTCTTATAATGTCAATAATGATCAAACCAGGTTATTTATAAAGTAGTTTGCATCCATGAGCAATTTCAAAAGTGAAGTGCAAGACTACTAACTTTAGACTTTAAGAATTATTTTCAAAAGTAAAAACTTTTAGGGTGTGAGAATCAGGAAAAAGAAAAAAATAAGACAAGTAAAAGTTGTTTATTATATTTCAGGGAGTTCACAGATTAAAACACACACACACACACACACCAAAGGAACTGAAGTTATATGCAAACAATTTACTAAACAAAAATTTAACTCCTACTTTTCTTACAAAATTAGGCTGTAATGAATGGTCAAGTTAGTCATAAGCATGTCTGAATAAAAATGACCAAAAACGCTAATATACCCACCCTAACCTAACAACCTAAGGCATCATGCCCCAATTTCCAGTTATGCCCAAATTATGGATGGTCCTCCCAATTACGTATTAGCTTAATCATGGGGATTACAGAATTTCAAGCTAGGATTAGTTTTTTTTATTAAGCTGACTTAGGTCTCATTTCACTGTTTACAGTACGTATTTAATTTTCCAGTTTGTTTTCTTTTTGTTATAGTTTCAAGTTTGTCAAGTTGTACCATGAGGTTATACAGAAGAGAAGGTCATCAGAGGAATAGGGCCTTCTGGCAATTAAGAAACACCCCAAAAAAAAATCTGTTTAAACAAAATGATCCATGGGACGGATTTGTTTCTGTGACTGGTAAGCCGAAGCGCAAAAATTGAGCATAATGTTAAGAAAGTGTCTGGTCTGTTCATTTGAAATTTTGAGAGTGGGTTCATTGTTATGAAAAACCACTTTCAATTTTCCTGTATATAATTTAAGGTTGCCCCAGAGGGTCCTGTTGGACACAATTTCCTTGGGTCCGTTGGTGGCTGCCTTCAACAAATGGTGTAAACTCATCCCAGTACCCTCCCCTGGCGGGTCAGTTGGTATTTTGTCTAAGATGATGGTCATGAATGTGAACAAATGGAGGATTATTCAACTGGCCCTCTTTCCTTTTCAAAATTCGGTCTCCTTCTGTCTCCTTCTTACTTCGGGGCAGTAAGAAGAAGAGGTACCATCATGAGCTGGAAACAGACAAGGTACAGATGAGTGAAGGGTATTTTTAGCCCATGACTGTTAGGGTTAGTTATCAGTTAAAGATACCTATCAGTAGCCAGGAACATTCCGCCTCTTTTAGTCAAGGGGGAGGAGGAATGATAATTCAACCTA
>NC_061088.1:33753422-33763422 GCF_015104395.2 Macrobrachium nipponense | reverse complement strand
GGGCTCCTTCCTGATCGGAGTCCTGGTATCCAGCGGAAAGTTGTTAGTCCACCCAGTAGGGTGGACCGGAGCATACAGTGGGTCTCTACTAACCTTACCGTTTTGCTGAGTTACTACACTCCGCTACGCCACTGGACTTAGTCCGGTTTGCTTGTGTGTTAGGTTTAAGTTATCTTTTTAAGTTTATCTAAGAACCTTAAACCATCCCCCTCCCTTACATATCTTACGGATCTCTCCGGGATTATAGCCTATTCAGGCGATGCAGGGAGGGGTTATGCCCAAATTTTTTCCGAGCTCCGGCATGCATCGGAGCTCTTCTGTCCTTTAGACTGTAAGTGATGTTTTTTTTAAGATACTCCATGTGTCTCCCCACTTACAGGCCACCAACTGTGAGCATCCGGGATGTTCCGCCACACTTCAGGACCCTTGTGGACACGAAGTTTGCCGGTCCCATGCTCCATGCGCGACTCCGCTCGGGGACATCCAGGTCTGGTACCATGAAACGTGTACCATATGTTACGATCTGGTGAGCCAGCTTTTGGAAGGGGTAAGTTTTACATCTCCAGTAGCTGCTCCGCTTCTTTTTTAGCGCTTAAGTTTTCATCATATTTAACTTAAGGGCATTAATTTAAGTTATCAGCTTTAAGTTTTTTTTTAGTTTTTAAGTGATTCTTAAATCTAAACTACGCCTTCTCTTCCAGGCTCCGGCGGTAAGAGATACCGCACTGGCTACCCTGCGCCTGGGTCGGCGGTTTTGGGAAAAACGCCGCCAAGGGACAGCCCTACATCCTAGAGAAGCGGTTGGCATTACTAATCTTCCCCGGAGGCAAGGCGACAGGATACGTCGACCCGGTAGAAGCGGATCCGACTATCGCCTTCATCCAACAACAGCTGGCCACCTCATTAACTGATCAGGACCAGGATATCTCTACGGAATGTCGCGACCCTAGATATTAATGTTGAACCTATGGTAGGTATAGACGACCTGTTGGTCGAGGTAGGTACGGTGGAACACCCAAGGGTCACCCTTGGGCGTAACTGTTTCTTCTACTCCTGCAACTCTCCATCCTTCCAAGGCTTTACGGGTGACGAAATATATTCTCCTCCTGGTGCTTCGGTTAGACCTAAGGTCAAGTCTAAGGTGATGACTTTGACTAAGACGTCGTCGTCGTCTAAGAAGACGACTTCGGCTTCATCCTCCTCCCGTAAGTCTCCGGCTGGGAATCCCGGAGCATCCAGGTCTAAAGCTTCTAGCTCCGGCTCTAAGTCCTCGAGGAGTAAATCCTCCAGAGAGAGATCTCGAAACTCCGGCAGAATCACCAGTTTCCGCTACCTTTGGTTCCGATTCAGAGCCTCCCCTCCACCTCCGCAGCAGCTCCGGCTTTGGACTCCAATGCTGGCCTGTTGCAACAGGTGGGTGACCTGGTTGGGTCCTTAAAGAGTAGCATGGAGCAAATGATCTCTCGTCTGTCGGACAGGATTACTTCCCAGGACTCCATTATAGCCTGGGCTGAGAGAGCTCCTCTAGCCTCTCCTCCACTGTCCAACACACAGTGGATCCAACTTCCTCCGTATGACTCACTACCTCAGTTCTCTATGAACAATCCGTGGAGAGTAGCGTCATAACGCCCCCTTCCAGGACGGTCTCATCTCTATACCGGTAATTTGGGACTCGAAGAATAGAGGACTTCGAGTTCTTCCCGAAGACCTCCAGCCTCCGTTCATAGGCTACGCAAGGCTTACGCCGTCGGCTATGGTGCGGGACGATAAGGTACCTAAGGAGACAGTCCTCTACTCACGGAGACCAGGCTCAGAGAGAAATGGCTCAGGTGTTTAGAGGACATGGATTGTTCTAAACACCAAGATACAACCATTTAAGAGTCCCTTTACCATTTTACAATGGATGAGAGTACCCCCCCCGCTCCCGTTCCTAACCAAGATCGCGAGGTCGACCATCCCAGCGGCCCAGAAGGGGGAACCAACCTATACCGCAGTTGAAGGAAGCGGATCCCACTTCTCCGTTGCTCCCCTCAGTTGGAGAATTGTGGGAAGACTTGCCGAATACATTCTCAGCTGGCAAACTCAAACCGGACTGTGCTATGGAGCAGTTTGGTGAAAAGCTACCCAGGCTCCCAGATAGCCTTATTCAGGCTGAGTTTGATGCAAATCGCGTCTAGCCAGATCCATCAATTCTATGGCTATGTCTGAGGTAGCTACCATGGCTTATGGATCAGAACCGATTTTTAAGCTCATGACCAAAGCCCTGACTCAAACGGTACAGTCAGATATGTTTGAGTTTGCCACTGCTCGGACGAATTGTAGGAAGCATGTCCTACAAGAGGCAACCATTCGGCATGAACCGAATAGGTTACTCTCGTCTAGCATCTTGGGGAGCAGATCTCTTCCCAGAAGCTATGGTTAAGGAGGTCCAGTCAGAGGCTACCAGGTTAAACCAGAGCCTTAAGGATCGTTGGGGCTTTCGGCGAAGAGGAGGCAAGACCTGACTCCTAAAGGTAAGGGACAAAAGAAACCCAGGCGTTTCCAACCTTACCAGAAGAAGCAACTACGCTTTCCTCAACAAGTTCCAACAGTACCGTTAGTGCAGACAGCCCAACCCTCCACTTCTAAAGGTCAATCACAGCCAATTTATGTGATATCCCCTCAGCCTCAGCCCTCCACCTCTTACGCCATCTCTCCAGCTTACAATCAAGCCTTCGAGAGTCAAGCTTCTCAGAAGTATGACCGCTCGGGTAAGGGAGGTAGAGGTAAGCGTTCCTTTCGTGGGAGAGGATCGGGAGGATTTCCCCTTTAACAGGGGAAAGCACTTAGAGGAGGCCGAGGCGGTTACCAGAACCAATGAAGAACTTCAGGTGGGGAGGAGGGAGGCTGTTTCACTTTCGCCACCGGTGGAAAACTTCAGCCAATGGGCTCAGAGCATAGTGTCAAAAGGTCTGGGTTGGAGCTGGTTGACGAACCCAACCTCCATCCAGACCTTTCCGTCAACTCCTTCCAAGGAATTGACAGAGTACGCAGACGATCTCCTTCAAAAAGGAGCTATAGCGAGAGTCAAGAGATTAAAATTTCAAGGTCGCTTGTTCACGTGCCAAAGAAAGGCTCACAAAAAAGAAGGGTAATCTTAGACTTGTCCCGCTTAAAACTTAGCCATCCGCTGCGACAAGTTCAAGATGCTCACGATCTCACAGGTGCGGACCCTACTTCCCCGTGGGGCCGTCACCACCTCTATCGATCTTACAGACGCTTACTATCATATCCCTATTGCAAGACACTTTCCGTCCGTATCTGGGTTTTCAAGATAGGAGACCAGACATTCTCCTTCAAGTAGTTCCATTCGGACTCAACGTGGCCACCCAGAGTGTTCACGAAGCTAGCGGAAGTGGTAGTGCAACAACTCAGATCGCAAGGGATCATGGTAGTAGCGTATCTCGACGATTGGTTGATCTGGGCCCCAACAGTCGAGGAATGCAACAGAGCTACTCTGAAAGTGATTCAGTTCCTGGAATATCTAGGCTTCAAAATAAACAGGACCAAATCAAGACTCACTCCAGAGTCAAACTTTCAGTGGCTGGGCATTCAATGGAATCTAGCATCCCCACACTCTGTCGATTTCCATCAACCAAAAGGAAAGAAATAGCAAAGTCAGTCAAGCAATTTCTAAGTCACAAACTAGCGTCAAGGAGAGCCCAGGAAAGGATCCTGGGTTCTCTCCCAGTTTGCATCAGTGACAAACGTCTTAATGAAAGCCAAACTGAAAGACCTAACCAGAATCTGGCGCTCGCGAGCAAACGTCAGGTCCAGGGACAAACTATCCTCAGTGCCTCTGATTCTAAAGAATCTACTTCGGCCATGGGCGAGAGTCAAGAATTTATCAATGTCAGTACCCCTTCAGTTCCCTCCACCAGGGGTCACCATCCACACAGACGCGTCCTTAAGCGGCTGGGGAGGGTATTCCCAGGTCAAAAAGGTTCAAGGGACTTGGTCACCTCAGTTCCGTCGTTCCATATAAACGTACTGGAGGCAATGGCAGTGTTCTTGACTCTAAAAAGGTTACGCCCACCCAGTACTCCCACATAAAGCTAGTCCTGGACAGCGCAGTGGTAGTACATTGTATAAACAGAGGAGGCTCCAAGTCACGTCATCTAAATCACGTCATGATAGCCCAATCTTCTCCCTGGCAGACAAGTTCAGTTGGCATCTTTCCTCCACTCACATAGCTGGAGTAAGAAACGTCATAGCAGACGCCCTATCCCGATCAGTACCCCTAGAGTCGGAATGGTCACTGGACAACAGTTCGTTCCAATGGATCCTTCAAAGAGTCCCAGGGCTACAGGTGGACCTCTTCGCATCACAAGCGAACCACAAACTACCGTGTTATGTAGCCCCCAACCTGGACCCTCTGGCCTATGCCACGGACGCCCTGGCTCTAGACTGGAACAAACTGGGAGAAGATTTACGTCTTCCCTCCAGTGAATCTCCTCATGAAAGTATTGAACAAACTCAGGACATTCAAGGGTCAAGTGCTCTAGTAGCCCCAGACTGGCCGAAGAGCAACTGGTATCCTCTAATTTTGGAGCTGGGCCTTCGTCCTCTTCAGATCCCCAGTCCCAAGCTCTCCAGTCAGTGCAAATGAAGACTGTGTTCGCTTCCTCAGGGATTCTCAAAACCCTAACTTTATGGATTTCATGAAGTTTGCGGCAAAAAGAGATGCGAATATTGACCCTCAGAATATTCTATTCTTAGAATCCGATAAAAGGGATTCGATTTGAGGCAGTATGATGCTGCTGTCAAAAAGTTAGCAACCTTCCTGAGAGATTCGGATATTAGAATCATGACAGTTAATTCAGCTATATCCTTTTTCAGATCCTTATTTGAAAAAGGTTTAGCAGCTAGCACGATTACGACAAACAAGTCAGCTTTGAAAAAGATATTTCAATTTGGATTTAACATAGACTTGACGGATTCCTACTTCTCGTCTATTCCTAAGGCATGTGCTAGGCTTAGGCCTTCTGTTAGGCCTACGTCAGTTTCATGGTTCTTAAACGATGTCCTAAAACTGGCTTCCGAAACCGATAATGACACATGCTCGTTTATAATGCTCTTAAGAAAAACCCTATTCTTATTAAGCTTAGCTTCAGGAGCAAGAATTTCAGAACTGTCGGCTCTATCCAGAGACCGGATCATATTCAGTTCCTTCCCACAGGAGCAAGTCCTACTTTCTCCGGAACGTAGCTTTTTAGCAAAGAATGAAGATCCTTTGATGAGGTGGGAACCTTGGAAGGTACTACCCCTTCCACAGATGTATCTCTTTGCCCAGTTACAACCTTACGAGCCTTTCTGTCTAGGACCTCCTCATCTTCGTCGGGTCCCCTCTTTAGGAGGGAAAAGGTGGAACTTTATCCATAAATTGGCATCAGGCAACAAATCCTGTACTTTATTAAGCAAGCCAATCCTGACTCTTTCCCGAAAGCACATGATGTCAGGGCAGTAGCCCACCCCCTCAATTAATTAATTTCCAACATATGAAACTTCGATGAGTTGAAAAAGTATACTGGATGGAAATCGCCGACAGTGTTTCAAACGTCACTACCTTAAGTCCTTGGAAGCTCTGAAATTCCCAGCAGTAGCAGCGGGTAACATAGTTTCCCCTGACTCCTAGCTAGTTTGTAGTAGAAGATTCAGTCCTCCTTTCTACCTGCCCCACCCCCCAAAGTTCGTCTATTCCTACCTGGTTCATTTGCATTCACCTTGTGTCTTAGCTGCTTTTGTGATAGTGTAGTGGGTGCCCCTTATTGTCTGGTTAGGGACACTCACAAATGATTATAAACATTGATCTCCTGGATGTTTCCCCTTATTTTTATGCTAGGGGATACATCATATATAATGATTACGGGTTTTGTATATTAAGTCCATATACATTCTTTTTTTATATATTATTATTGTTGATTGTTTTTTATTAATTGCTATTATACGCTTTTGATACAGCTGTACACAGATAACATTTGAGACATGTAAATAATTTTTACCTGTACATATGTAATTACCTTATGTTAACAAACATGATTAGATTTATGGTAAGCATTTAAGCATATCTATTTTTATACCCCTTTTGTGTATATGTATCTTTTAGCAATTATAGTCTATTCATATATATTTTATCTTTATTTGAGGACCTATTCTGATTTATTTTATTTTTATTCTCATTTTATTACTTTTGTTTACAATCTTGTGCTATTTCTCTGGTACGATTTCGCGCAGCGACACGAGCTGAGCCCAGAAAAGGGATTTTGACGTAAGGAAAAATCTATTATGGGCGATTGGCTCGTGTCGCAGCGAAATCCCACCCTACCCATCCCTTCGCCCAAGATTGTCTGCTAACTTCAGGATGGCCACCAGAGGCGCAGCAGTCGGCAGCATGGGATGGAGTAGTAGTAGTACGAGCTGCTCACTCTGTGGGTCGGCTCCCCTCTTGGAGGGATTTTGTAGTGGGAGATTTCTATTGGCATTTGGCTCGTGGTAGTGGTCTCACTCGCCTAGTGTTCATACCGACACCCTCCTGGAGGGTGAGCGAGTCAGTTATACTGACCTTTTTCTTTATTTTATTTATTCTCTGGTATGTGTTAGTACATTTACCCTAGAAATAATAGATTAAAGGATATTTCGCTGGCGACACGAGCCAATCGCCCAGAAATAGATTTTTCCTTACGTCAAAATCCCTTTTATTTACCTAAAACTAACACATACCATAACTATTTAAAGCCCGGGACGCAGTGTTACCATACAAAAACACCACAGGCGGATGGACAGATGGAAAAAAATAGAGTATAGGTTTTATTTCACTGTTTACAATATTTACTTTTCCATTTGGTTTTTATTTTTATTTTAGTTTATAGTTCATTCTTTTCCTCTTATTTTCCTTTCTCTACTGGCTTCCTTTCCTAGTTGGAGGCTTTGGCATGTAGAATTTTGCCTTTCCAGATTCTACAAAAAAGTATAGGCCTATTGGATATCAAAGTACAGTTTTAAAAAGACCTTTCTAAAAAAAATTATAATGTAGTTTACATTCATCAGCAATCTGATAAGTGAAGTGCAAACTTTTAACTTTTGTCTTCACAGATTGAATAGGTACTTAGGAAGTGATATTTGCAGAAGTATAATCTTTTTGCTTGTAAGAGTCAGGAAATGAAAAAAAAATTACTAGTAAAAGTTGTTTATTATATTTCAAGGAGTTCATAGATTAAAAAATGGAAAAGAATATTACAAGGAACTAAAGTTATATAGAAACAATTTACTAATCAAAATTTCAACTTATTCTTTGTACTTTTCTTACAAAATTAGGTAGTAGGCTCTGCTAATGATTGCCATGTTAAGTGAATAGGCAAGTTAGTCATAACTTATCCGGCTAAAATGGAGTCTTAAAATGGAGTCCTAGCCTAAACTGAGACAGTGGAAGTTCAGTAAGCAATTTGGAATTAACAAATGACAATATTGAAGCTAGGCCTAATGTATGGTGTTTGCCTTCCTAATTTGGGAAAATTATTTTATGGACCTTCCTTCAACATCCACATTTTACTGGCTTTTGCCATATACAGATAGAGATTCAATCAAAAATTAAAGTGTAAATGGACAAGTTTTGAAGAAATGCAAATTGGGTTGCTAGATTTGATGTGTTAAGGAAGATTACTAATGCAAATTGGGTTGCTAGATTTGATGTGTTATGGAAGATTACTACTTTGAATTGCCAAGTGCATAAACATGTACAGTTCATGAAAAGTAAAAATACATGTGCATGCTCTGGAACCTCGCAGCATAGCCTAGGCTACACTAGATTTACTAGGTACTGTTAAAGATGAACTGTAGTTAGAGTTAGTTTAGTTTTTTTGGGCAAAAACTTAACCTAACCGTAACTACACTTCAATATGTTAGAATTTGAAGTCACTGGAAGAAACTGGGGAGTGACTGCAGACTGGGGGAGTATATATAGAAATATGTGGTTGTGTAAAGTTTGCCAAATCCCTTAACCTAACCTTAACTACACTTCATTGTTAACACTACCTAGTGAACCTAGAGTAGCCTAAGCTATGCTGTGAGTTTCCAGAGCCTAGACCATCTTAGTTGTCAAGACCCATTATTTGCATATAACCTACACCATAGAGTATTCTCATTGTCCAAAAAGATCGGTCACAATTCGTGTTTACATCTGACATCACAAGAAGTGTCGATGTAGATACAGTGTCGAATTAGATCAGTCTGTAGATGCAGGTGAGTGTCTATCTAAAGATGTTTTTGCAAGTAGATACATAGTTGTTCCAAGAGTGTCAATATGGAGTCATAGTTGTTCGTAAACACTGATTAAGTAGATCCAGTTCTGATTATTATTATTATTATTATTATTGAAAAAGAAACCCACAAATTCAATTTGTAACTTGTTTACTTCTAAGTATTTACATTTAGTTTTACTCCACACTCGAGTACTTTCAGGCCCTTCTGTGGCCCATTCTCAAGAGATGTTTGGGATGTTAGCCTGGGTCAAGGCCCAGCAGTCTTCTGGAACTTCTTCTCGTTGTGCTGTCATTTATGCGATGGCTGTTCTGGTTTTCTTGAGAGTTGCCAATCCCCTCTTGTCGTTCTGATATCCTGAGCTGATGGTCAATGGGATTCACCCTTGTGGTAAGGGTGTGGTCACCGAAAGTCTGTTGGGCAGGAAACCTAATCTCCAGGTCAGCAGGGTCAATCTTAGCTTCTTTTAATATCAAAGCTCGGCTTATGGGATCTTCTGAGGTAAAACCTTTGTTTCCTTCAATTACTTTAATCTCTCTGATAAGTGCACCTTCTACTACCCTCCTGTGACTAATTTTGTTGCTTTTGTATATAAGCCTACTGTTTTTGAAATCCATCCTATGGTCATTTTCCCAACAATGTCCTAGCTATAGCACTCCCCTGAGAGTTAAGCTGTACTGCCCTTCTATGTTGATTGGACTCTAGTCCTTATTCCCCTACCTGATTCCCCCACATATCTGTCTCCACAATTATTGCAATTGATTATGTATACCCCCCGCTACATCATCTGTATTACTGTCTTCTCCTTCCAATTTATTTTTAAATTGGAAATAAATTGGAAGGAGAAAAAAATAAATTGGAAGGAGAAGACAGTAATACGTACAGATGATGTAGCGGGGGTATACATAATCAATTGCAATAATTGTGGAGACAGATATGTGGGGGAATCAGGTAGGGGAATAAGGACTAGAGTCCAAGAACATAGAAGGGCAGTACAGCTTAACTCTCAGGGGAGTGCTATAGCTAGACATGTTGGGAAAATGACCATAGGATGGATTTCAAAAACAGTAGGCTTATATACAAAAGCAACAAAATTAGTCACAGGAGGGTAGTAGAAGGTGCACTTATCAGAGAGATTAAAGTAATTGAAGGAAACAAAGGTTTCACCTCAGAAGATCCCATAAGCCGAGCTTTGATATTAAAAGAAGCTAAGATTGACCCTGCTGACCTGGAGATTAGGTTTCCTGCCCAACAGACTTTCGGTGACCACACCCTTACCACAAGGGTGAATCCCATTGACCATCAGCTCAGGATATCAGAACGACAAGAGGGGATTGGCAACTCTCAAGAAAACCAGAACAGCCATCGCATAAATGACAGCACAACGAGAAGAAGTGCCAGAAGACTGCTTGGGCCTTGACCCAGGCTAACATCCCAAACATCTCTTGAGAATGGGCCACAGAAGGGCCTGAAAGTACTCGAGTGTGGAGTAAAACTAAATGTAATAACTTTAGAAGTAAACAAGTTACAAATTGAATTTGTGGGTTTCTTTTTCAATCTTCCAGAAGAAAACTGAAAGAAGTTTTTGTTTGGTTCATTATTATTATATTATTATTATTATTATTATTATTATTATTATTATTATTATTATTATTATTATTATTATTATTATTAGTATTATTATTATTATTATATCAGGAAGGTG
>NC_061088.1:33715653-33752922 GCF_015104395.2 Macrobrachium nipponense | reverse complement strand
AAACAATAACCTTTCCTCCTCCCTCTCCCCTCCTCTCCATCTTCCATACACTAACAAGTGTTTCCATGAAGGTAAGAGTGATGTTAAATGTTTATTTTGTACATGCAACTTCCCCGGCAGATATATACTTAGCTTATGTCTCTGACGTCCGACAGAAATTCGAATTTCGCGGCACACGCTGCAGGTAGGTCAGGTGATCTACCCCCCCTTCCGCTGGTGGCAGGAAATAGGAACCGTTCCCGTTCTAGAACCAGATTTTCTCTGTCGCGGTGGTGTCAACATATGTTGTTGCTACCTCCTGACTTGATTTTCGTTTTTCATCGCCATCGATCTTCTGGGCTGTCTTTTGCAGGGAAGTACTGGGTCTTTGGTTCGGCATACGCTTTTATTAACTTTTTAATGAATTTGGCTTCGAAAATTTCGAAGAATATATGACGTGTAACTACCGAAATTTTCGGTAGACACTCACATAGTTTGCAAGAAAGGGAAATATTAATATTTATTCATTAATATGTGTAATAAGTGTTAGAATTGATTGAGGAAATATACTGACTTCCTACTTTAGGGAGTCAGTAAAGCATGTAACTAGATACGTTTCTTTTTAAAAGTTTTTTAGAAACTCGTACTAACGAGCAATTAGAGTTAACAGTACTAGTAGTGTTGCATCCTCATCACCTTCTTACTTCGCAGAAACTTCAAATTCATAATTGCAATTTGAAGACAAGGATTGTGGCTCAAAATGCGAGCTATTGAAAGGTAAGAAGTGATTACTAGTGTTCCCCATTGCAGTGGAGGGTGCGTCTGATCGGCTCTGTCTCGCTCCCAGGCCTAGACCTCTTTCAAGCTCCCAAGCCCAGGGGAGAAGGAATGTCGAAAGCCGTAAGGGGGTTTCAGAGAATCCCCACCGGTCAGGCGTCCCCTCGGCAGGTTCTGTAGAGCGTCCCAGACTGCCAGGATAGCCATTGAAAAGGCATCCTTAAAAAAGTGCGTCTCTTCATCTTACATCCGAAAAGACGAAGAATGTATATGTTTGATGATCTAGCGCGTTCTCTGAAAACTAAGAGAACACTGAGCAAGAGCCAGCCAGGAACTTAGGAAGCCGCGTTCCAGCAAGCTAGCGTGAGCCACGTTTCCAACAGCCAGCAGCGAGCCGCGTTCCAGAAAACAGACTAGCGCGAGCCGAGTTCCTACAACCAAACGCGAGCCGCGTTCTAGCAACTGAGCGCGAGCCGCGTTCTAGAAAATTTTTCTTGGCGCAAGGCGCCTTCTTCAAAGAGACGAAGCGCCAGCCTGGCGCAAATGCAACAGAAAAACAGACGGCTAGAGCAAGGAGCCTTATAGTACAGTGGCAATCAGAACGATCCTTCCATTGAACGTTTCCGGGCAAGAGGCTCTTTCTAAAAGGGGTCTAGTAGGCGCTCGGAACTATCAGGGCGCACGGGACCTTCCACACAAGCGAACGTTCCAGGAGCGAGTCTCCTTTCTAGCGTGCGGAACATTCCAGGCGCGCGGAACTATCCAGGCGCTAGGCGCAAGGAGCCAGGCGCCAGAATATTCCAAATCTTCTTAAGAGAGAGAGGTCAGTCGCGAGGCTCCTCTTTGAGTAATGCGGACACACTCCTTCATTCATGCTCTTCCCTCGTTATGAAGAGGCAAGCGCTTGGGAGTTTTTCTTATAAGAATCTCATCGACGTTTGGGTATGATGGCGGATAGGAAATATCTACTTCCTTCCGTAAACCCTACAGACGAACAGGAATTCTGTCTCTTCCGCGATTTATGAGGAAATCACGAAGATTTAAAGAGTTCCTGGATTAACTTCCTTCCTTAAGGAGATATATATACTCTTTCTATCATTCTATTAACGAAAAGAACGAAGACAGTAAAAAATTTTCCTTTATCTGCCTCGGCAGGGAAAGAAGGTAGTAGAGTATCTGCTGTATGAGAATACGATACGGCAAATCACACATACCGTAGTTACTTCTTTGTAGAGCAACTCAATTATCAGTATCCTTCCAGGAATTTCCTAGGAAGGACTACGCTTAAAGGGATTGTTAAAGACAACACCTACTTAGCTCTAGATTTATCGAAGTCTTGTTTCGCTTAAATATGCATTAATAAGAACTTCCTGAAGTTCGATAATATAAGATTCCTTTATTTAATGGAGTAGCTGGCAACTCTGGAAGAGTAAGGCCAGACGGCTAACGGAGACTGCTATCGCGCCTTAGAGTCAGAGACCAACGCAGTAAAATGTAGGTGTCGGTCATGAGTGGTTGGTTACATGTCTCTCTCCTGCGGGATGGAATAACTAACCGTGTCTCTCCCCTACAATCGCGGTTTTAGCCTCGGATTGAGGGGATAGTTAAGCAAACATAAATAAAATATTGTCTGCCTTTTGCTAAGAAGCTTTCAATAAGAAAGATATTACAACCTTTCAATGCTGTTTACCGTAGGTAACGATTATTAAAGGATTCTAACGCAGCGGAACTCTATATTATATGATGCTCTCATGCTTACGAAAGCATGGCTTATTAGAGTACATGCTTAGTGAGAAGATGAATGTAGTAGAAGAGAATTCACTTTAAGACTACGGTATGGTCAAGTCTTATGCGCATACCGAGGTTAACTACAGAATTCCTAGTATCCTTACAAAGGTTTCCTAGATTAATGCTGTTTACCACAAATGTGACAGTATTATAAAGGAGTCTAATACGGCAGAGCACGAAATAATATAATTCTCTCATCCTTTCGAGAAACGCACACAACCTTTTTAGAATCGGATATTGCTCAAGAGAGAGGTGGGAGTCAGTTGGAAACATTCTCTAGTGGCAGAGGTTTGGTTTCCCTGAATGGACTATACTACGTATATAAAAGTTTTTTCCTACTAAGAACGGAATTAACACGTGAAGGATGTCGGGGTACCATAAGGGCACAGATGTTCTGGCACATAACCTTAAAAAGAACTAGAAGGAAGCGCCAGCCTGGCGCAAAGCGTCAGGAAGCGCCAGCCTGGCGCAATGCGCCATTAGTACCATCCAAGATATTTTTTTTTTCTCGTTTTAGCGAGTTATTAACCTAAAAGTCCAGTAGTGGTTGGGTTGGTGTTTGCTTCTCACCTCGGTGGTCGCGGGTTCGATTCTCGGCCATTCCATTGAGGAGTGAGAGATGTGGATTTCTGGTGATAGAAGTTCACTCTCGACGTGGTTTGGAAGTCACGTAAAAACACCATACAAACAAACAAACAAACCAGTAGCCTCTCGGAGGCTCGGTAACGGCAAGATTCGTTCCTGATTTCGTTACCCATTTAATCGGAAAGGGGTCGCTTACAAGGAATGATGAAATGATTTTTTTTTTAATCACTTAGACCAATTCCACGACTCTCTCATATCGCAAAGAGCATCGAGAATCTCTTTTTTCGCCCCTGTTCGCGTTAACAAAAGAGAACCTATTTGGGAACAGACACGGAACCGTAACGATCCTTAAAGGTTCGATGCAATGATTTTGCATGTCCGTGAGAACCTTCGATCACGAAGATAATAACTGTTAACGTATGTCTAACATTTATTGAAAAGAGTTTTGAGAACTGCGGAAAGTCTTCATAGATCTCTTCGCAAGGTAGAAGACGAACAGGCTTCTATAGACTGCTTCCTTTCCTCGAACCAAGAGAGGTAGCAATATACGACATCTTTAATTTAAAGAAGGGGAATAAACTTTAGTCTTTTTTCCCCTAGTTATAAATTCTTAACAGATATTAAGATAAATGGGCGTCAAAGGAAGAGAGGATGAATGCCTCATTTTGGCCTTAGAGAGGTTGGATTCACAGAAGTCACGTTCTTCTCACAGCATGTTTCGTAAGGCTTTTCCAAGAGTATCTGGATATTCTATCAGAATCTATTATAAATAGACCTGAAAAACCTCTCCACTCTGAGTCTTTCCACGTGCAGACTGACCAGAAGTGGACATGAATGAGAGGATTTTTCAAGGTAAATGACAATAGTCATGGCTAAGACATAGAATTGCTGCAGATCGTGCTAGATGGAATGAGGAAACTGTCTCTTCCGATACCTCTGTGAACCACATAGCGAGGTTTTTCTTCACTTTCAGAGGGAAGAATCACCTATGTATATAGTTGCTATCAAAGAACGCAGTAAAAGGCTATACTCTGTCTCTACAAGGGGAATTAGAGATAACAGAGGATTAAGATCTTCGGGATCTATACGATACCGCAATACGACAAGAGTAGGATATCATGTACTTCGAATGGAATTTTTTTTTTGTGGCCACAGATTCCGTGTTCCGACAAAATGGAACTGCTCCTCATCAAACTTCTTTGAGGAAGTTTATGAAGGAATTCTTTGTTTCTCTTAGCCCTAAACGACCAAGAAGACAAGTGAATTTTTTGTGCATTGGAATCTCGCATCAGATTCAATGGAGACTCGGTAATGGGTTCTTTGCCAGCATAGTATGTCTGGAAAAAGAACTAAATCCCTCTATTCCTGACGCAACGCTTTCAGATAGAAGTTTAGTTGCCCAGGCATTGTACTTACATTTTCATCTACAGAAGAAGAGATGGTTTAAACGTTTGCCTACAGAGTCTTCGGGGTGCGATGAGGGCTCAAAATGCTTCCCAGAAGGTATTCAGAAGAATACAATAAGAGCTAGAAATCAGGGTTCCGCCCCAATTTCAGCTCAGAGTCTCCTTCGACTTCCAGACTCCTTCCCTTCCTTCGGGCAAGGATAGGGAAGATTCTGCAACGAGGAACCTCATCAACAGTAAGAAGAGATCTTGTTAGCAAAAGAAGTGTTCACGAAGGATCCTCCTCGGAGGAAGACTCTTCTCTCTCGTATTGTTAGATATCCTGTCGTCTACTGGGTGTAGCTGACTAAAATCACCTCCCCTTGCCAGGGGCCAAAAGCTCAAAGGGGAAGAATTTCTTCCACCCTTCTCCAGTCTCCTGATAAACTATGTGGTTGTTTCAGGGACTCTCGGACAATGTAGCGCCAGCCAAGCCAAATGCCAATACAGGCGAAAACGCCAGAGGCGGACAGTTCCAAGGAACTCTGTCATGGCCGGATACTGAGTAGGAGCGGGCCTCCAACCTGGCGCAAATGCGCCAGAGGCGAACAAATCGGACAGATATAAGAGTGTCCGATGTGGACATCGCCAGACAGCCTAGAGACTCTTCCAAGCTCGAAGCTCCAGCAAGTGTGGAGGAGCCAAGCCAGGCGCGAGGCGCCAGCCAGGCTCTTGGAGCCAGCCAGGCTCTAGGAGCCAGCCAGGCTCTAGGAGCCAGCCAGGCTCTAGAAGCCAGCCAGGCGCCATCCAGGTGCCAGGCTCCAGTCAGGATTGAGGATCCATCCAGGCGCAAGGCTCCTTCCAGTAAAGAGAAACCTAAAGCTCTGTCATGTAAGAGGGCTAGTCCCCATTGATATGATACAGGTAAGGCTCTGCCATGTAAGTGGGTCAGCCCCCATTGGCACGATCCGAGAAGGCTCTGTCGTGTAAGCGGGCTAGCCCCCATTGACATGATCCAGAAGGGTTTGTCAGTCATAGGTCCCTACCTCGCTGAAACTCTTGAGGCATGCAGACTCATAGACAGTAATCATGAAGTCTTCTGCCAAGCTCCAGGCGCAAGGCACCAGCCAGACGCAAGGCTCCAGCCAGGCTCGAGGCGCTAGCCAGGAGGGAGGAGCCAATCAGGCGCCAGCCAGGCGCGAGGCGCCAGCCAGGCGCGAGGCGCGAGGCGCCAGCCAGGCGCAAGGCTCCAGCCAGGCTCTAGGCGCCATTCAGGCGCAAGGCTCCAGCCAGGCGCGAGGCGCTAGCCAGGCTCCAGGCTTCACCCTGAAGAGATCTATATCAAAGAATGCCCTGGCCTTCTTTGAGACAATGTGATCTCCTAAGCACTTGACAGTGCATTGATGATTCCTTCAAACAGCTGAGAATTAAAAGCGCATGAAGTGCGAGCTTTTTCTGTATTCTTTCTTCGTTCTTTCCTTAACAATATGTCATAAGGACATATTAGCTGTCACATCACGGGAGTAAGCAACTCTGTGTTGACTTCCCATATCCGAAGGATGTCAAGATAACCTACGAGAGATCCTTCTCTCTTGGTTGATACGTGTCCCCCCCCCCCCCCCTTGCGGATACATTGCTGGGATAGGGAGCCGATACTGATCCTTAACTAGTGAGTTAAATTTTAGTTAACGTCGTGTTTTTCTTTGGGTTGTTTGAAAGGAGTTTGGGGATAACTCTTTTCAACTTAAGCACTAACCCTCGTGTTAGGATCAGTGATCGGGATCGGTGTTGTGCTCCTTAATTATGCCACTAGGCATAGGCATATTGTCATGTAAGAGGCTCTGTCGAGTAAATGGATAAGACCCCATCGACAGACCCACAAGAACTCTTAGCCATAGGTCACATCCTCGCTGAGGCTCTTGAGGCGAAGCAGATTCCTAGGCATTAGCCATGGAATCTTCCACCTGAACAAGTAGGAACCAAGGTTTTATTTATTTATTACCTACAACGTATGTTGTTTACCTGTCTATTCAGTAAATAGTTGTCTCTTACCCACCACCAAGGGTGTCAATCAGCTAAGTATATATCTGCCGGGGAAGTTGCATGTACAAAAATGATATTGTTAGAATACAATAAAGTTTTGTACATACTTACCCGGCAGATATATACTTAGCTTATGTCTCTGACGTCCGACAGAAATTCGAATTTCGCGGCACACGCTGCAGGTAGGTCAGGTGATCTACCCCCCTGCCGCTGGGTGGCAGGAATAGGAACCGTTCCCGTTCTAGAACCAGATTTTCTCTTCCACCTGTCTCCTGAGGGGAGGCTGGGTGGGCCATTCATCGTATATATCTGCCGGGTAAGTATGTACAAAACTTTATTGTATTCTAACAATATCATTTTATTCATTTCATTAGTCATTTATATTTATTTCTCATTGTTTTTTTGTATGTAAACTGTTTATTCCCTATAAAATGTATTTTAAAAAAAAAATTTGGGGGGGGGTCCGGAACGCATTAATTGTATTTACGTTATGCCTTATGGGAATTATTGTTTTGGATTTCATGGAAGGTTCTGAAACGGATTATGTACAAAAACCGAGGTTCCACTGTAATTCCATAAAAATAAAATACATTTTTATTTATCCATCACGCAGTGGAGAAAAGGTGTTAAGAAAGTATGCCACTAACTTGAAACAGCAAGTATGTGGCTAAAAAAAAAACTATTGATGAGCAGACTGCAAAACTATTTTGAGGCAAAAGCAACACCTGAAACTGACAGAATCACACACGTACTTCATTTAATTTACTGTGTTTATGAATATAGTAGTTGTAATTTTTAAACCCAGATTTGATAATATACAAAAGAAATATCTCCCTGAATTAAGTTTCATTCAGCAACCGAAGACATTGATGATGTCAGTAAAATGCAGTCAGGTGATGATTTTAAGAATGTAAACAAAACCAGAATGCAAATGGCACATGATCACTCTGTAATATGATATTAGAAAAAGCATTAAAGTAAAAAAAAAAAAGTTACTGAATCTTTATTCTTGGTAAATTTAAGTAAATATTTTTCAACAAATATGCTAAAAATTTGTTACTGATTTTATTTCTTATCTGTTTTGATATTATGTGAGCAGTAATTATAATTTTACAAAATAAAATAAAATTATTTATTAGAAAAACATATATAAGTCAGTAAAATTTACGATTGTCTTGTAAAAGAGGCTGCATAAGCGGTTGTAAGTAGTATTGGCCAACCTCAAAGTTTACCGGCCTGAGGAGCGTGATGTCGAGATATTTTACCGGTCCAGTAAGGGTTAAAATGATATTTCCAATACGTACAACTATTATTCAGCTTTTGGAAATCGATATTTTGGTATAACAACCTAACAAGAGCAATAGTTTCTCCCTCTCTCTCTCTCTCTCTCTCTCTGTGCATTTCATCATCGACTGCTTTACTTATGATGAATTTCCATCCTCACTAAAAAATGCCGTTTTTTAGAATTTTGGATAAAGGATTGTCAACCTGTACCAGTGTAAACAACCAAATCAAGAAGCAGCTGATTGCAACATTATTTACTGTAGACAAGTTGTTAAAACTTGCCAATTGTCAATTGGGGCTTCCATAAATAAAAATTATATACATTTTTGTTCATCCTTCATAAATTAAACCTGCCAGTTATAGCTGATGCTGAATAAAACGAATAAAGGGCAGGATGTAAAATGTTTTGGAATAGGCAAAAGTAATGTCCTGAACTGGCAAAATCACACTTCCACTTTTACAATGTATGTACATAGTCATGTGCACGTTTTAAACCCAAATTTGTTAATTTACAACGAAAAGTATCTCTGAAGTATGTTTCTTTTAGTAACTAGTGATAATGAATTTGTCAGTAGTGCAAAGACCTCTGGTGGTCGTGTTAGTTTTCAATCAGCCTAGATTTTTAGAGCATAAACTATCAAATGCAATTGGCGTACGATGACAATGTTTATATTCTGTAATACGTACAGTAACAGTATGATAACAATACATGCAAACTGTAATTGGATGCAGCAAGAAAAATATACTTTTAAGTCATCATTATTATAAACAGTTACAATGCTTAATCTTTCCAAATGATTACTTTTCTCCAAAAAATATATAGGTTTTTAGAGGTTTTCGGTTTGTAGAATTACAGATAAGAGATCGTAAACCTATATTATAGATATTTTGCTGTGTTTACATTAATATTTTGAAATTAGTAAATCACTGTTAAAGCACTTTGGGGATGTATATTCTTTAGAGTAACAGTTGTAAAAGGGTAATGTAAGATGACTTTGGGTGTTTTGCAATGATGGTTTTGGGTGTATTTTTGTTTGAAATTATTAAATTGTTTTATTATGATAAATTAAGGTATATTTTTGTCTGAACCATTAAATTAAGCAGTGAACTATTAAAATAGGCAGTTATAAGCATTTTAGTTTAAGGTGTAGAGGATATAAATATATACATTATAGCAAAACCATGCATTCACATATACGTATATACAACGATATATCGGAGTTTCTTGAATGTCAGTGTAATCTCGGATGCTTTTATCCGTTAACTCAGTGAGCTACCGTAGTTGATGATGAGCCTATGTGATCCAATCCCAATATGTACAGACTGTAGAGTAACACTGACAGTTAAGTCAATGTCCAAAATATAATAAAATATCAAGCTTTAGAAACAAATCAGTCAAGAAATTTTGTTATATTCTCCATCATTTTCAATTAAGCCAAATATAGAATTTTTAAGGAGCTGTAATTTAATAAATAAAATCTAAACTTTATCATTAATAAAGACAAATCCCTTGAGCCAGCCGTGTGAGTGCTAACTAAATTAGTTCAGTGGTCTAGTTAAACTATTTAATAATAATAATATGAAAAACTAGGCCATAAACCTAATACCAACCAAATGTCAGGCATGATTCAGTAGCAAAAGCCCTCCATTGGAGCCTGTGTAAGAAACACCAGCTAGTTTACAGTAATAAGTGGTACGAACCCCAACCTGAGAGAGTGATAGAAAACGATGAGGCAAAGATTCTCTGGGATTATGGTATCAGAACAGAAAGGGTGATACATGCCAATAGCCCAGTCTTGACGCCGATTGAAAGTGTCACTCATTGATGTTACACTACCATGGGGCACTAGAGTAGATGAGAAAGAAAGAGAAAAAAATTATAAGTAAGGCCTGAAAATAGAAATAAGAAGGATATGGGATATGGTAGTGGAAATTGTACCCATAATCATAGGAACACTATGCATGATCCCAAGATCCCTGGAAAGGAACTTTGAAAAACTAGATGCTGAAGTAGTTCCAGAACTCGTGCAGAAGAATGTGCTATTAGAAACAGTGCTCATAGTAAGAAAAGTGATGGATGGATTCCTAAGGAGGCAGGATGCAACCAGGAACCCCACACTATAGTAACCACCCAGTCGAATAGGATGACTGCGATAGACCAAAAAAACAAATGAAAAATAATAATAACAACTCTCCATACAAAGAAGCCCATGAAAATATGTTGCTAAATGACACAATATGCTAAGCATCACTGACACTTTGCCTCCACATGATATGTTGTCAATAAGTTGTTTGGGTTTGTTCAGTCACACTCACATTAACAACACTCCTTTTATTCTCAAGAATCTTTTCAATCATGAGCTTTGTGCATTAAAATATTGACACAAGGTTTGTGAGGTGAATAAAGTATATAGTCTACAACTGTGTTGTATGTTTATGATTGCTTTAAAATAACATTCATTTTTAAACATATGAAAGTTTTTAAGATTACCCCAAACTCTTTCTCCCATACTTTAGCAAAAGTACACAGAATAAGTGTGCTACCCTCTTGCTTGGCTCCTGTATGACCTCTGTAAGGGATTCAAATGTGACAGGACCTGTTATATGATACCTCCAGGTATCATGACCATCTACGTGCACGTGATTGTGCTGCATCTTGAATGGTTTCTGGTTCTACAAGAGCCCCTGATGTGCATGTAGCTTCTACTAGCTTGGCTTGGCTTTTGCCACTCATAAAGAGTTCTACAGGAGGAATGACTTCAGTTTAGAAATACATTTGGTTCAAGAGTCATGCTCAGCTTTTGGCTCAACAGTTGCCTTCCTGTTTACCTTGGGCATAACCCAGTGGGCATTCAATCAGAGAGTCCGTCACCGTCAGAACCCAGTAGGCCAAATAGGAGCAACACTTTCTTAAGGACACTCGAGTTCGTTCATGATCTAGGAGAGGCAATGCCATTTGGTGGTTATCCAGCAAGGCCTCAGGAGTAGCAGTTTTGTAAGAGGAGGCATTGCCATTCATTGCATGGGACTCCAAAATCTCGGATAACAGCCTCTTACCAGCCCAAAGGTAACTGATTCAGTAAAATGTGGAGTGAAGAAGGCATTGATCTGATTGAATTCACCATACCTTTAATTACCAACTTCCTGTTTCTAGCAGGAAGTTATACAAAAGTACCTCTTGTAGATATTAAAACTTTGGCTCAGCATTGATTCTACAGTTGATTTAAATAAACTTGTCTAGCACTTCAAAAAGGAGGCTCCTTTTGGGTCCCTGAAACCTCCTAATTGGGAGGCTTTTATACAGGACCACACACTGGATGTGGTCTTACTGTAAGATTCATACACGGTCTATGCTAGATGTTGGTCGCTGGTAGACACTGTCATTTGCAAGCAACTTACCAGCAAAGACTAGAATAAACTGTAGCTGAAACCATTCCACATTAGTCTTCACAATGCCTGTATTATCTTCCTTCCGGAGTGAAAAAGAGCACTTTTTGCTCTGTTCAGTGATGGTTATCAGGCTTTGCCAATGGAGGACCTGAGACTTGAGAGGCAACAATTCAAAATTAATCCTTTGTGCAAGGTGAAGGAAGAACTATGGCACCTATTGTCCAAAAGAAGTTGTTTTGAGAACCTTTAAAAGCGTAACAAATGGCACAGTAGAACAGGAAAGAAACAGAATCATAGCACTCTTTGCTTCTTTTGTCTGTAAATATACAGCAAGTGGATTTGTTTCTAATTGAATTTGCAAGTATACTTGGCAGCTCCAGGCTATCTTTACTACTGCTTATTGAGAGTCATTTCTCACAATTGCTGGACTTAAATTTTTTGGGACTAGTTGTCGTAGTTGTGTGAGGCTTGATTTTCTCTCTTCATAGTTTGTTTCAATGCAACATCAAGAGATTGAGACTCCTTGGCTATAGTATATGTACTTCGTCTCATTGGTATTAAGTATAGTATGTACTTTCCAATATGAAATACTCTTACCTGATACGAATACTTTGCCTTACATATCATTCGATTTGACCATCCTCCTATGAATTCAACAGGTACAATGTGCAAACAATTCAAGCATATATATGTATATTATTAAGGATGTGGTAAAATTGCTTTAGTATAACACAAAACAAGTTTTATCTTGAAAACCCATTAATCATTTAGTGCCCACCTTCAAATCCCACACACCTTGCTGCCTCATGTATATAGTATATGTGGAAAGTAAAGGCCTTGAGACATACCTAAGGATGCAGATAGTGCTTGTATATTGAAAGGACCTTCTGTCTGGCAGGAAAGACTACGTATTCTGAGAATGTTCAAAACATGAATATTAGGTACGTATTTATATGAACGATTGGCTTCTTTTTTTTTTGTTATAGAAGCTGTGTTTAATATTTGTGATTATCCGTCCACTCAGTCTTTCATGGTTACCTATCTTTTAAAGTCATGTCATATCCATCCACTTAGTCTTTCACGGTTATGTTTCTATTCATGTATATCCATCCACTTAGTCTTTGATCTTTCACGGTTATGTTTCTATTCATACATATCCATCCACTTAGTCTTTGATCTTTCACAGTTATCTTTCTAGTCATGCATATCCATCCACTTAGTCTTTGATCTTTCACAGTTATGTTTCTATTCATACATATCCATCCACTTGGTCTTTGATCTTTCTCGGTTATCTTTCTAGTCATGTATATCCATCCACTTAGTCTTTGATGGGTATCGTTCTAGTCATGTCATACAAGATTATCAGTCCATAATAGCCCATTATATAAATACCATATGTATTAGTACCTGATTGAGGTCATGCAGTTTTTTGCATTGTAAATCTAGATAAACTTATTTATGGATGGTGATTAACAGTTAGTGAATATTACAGGTTGCCCATTTTGGTTTTTCATTTTTTCATTTCATTTTATTTTTCTTCCAGTTGATCCTTAGTATCTTGTGCTGTGGGGAAATAGCATTAACATGATAAATTATTTAAGCAAAATATATGACATAATACATACCAGTATTATATTTCAGTCATTGCAAGTGCTGACCCGTATAAAATGACTTGTTAAATATGAAATGCTCTGATAGTTGGATATGTCTTATAAAATTAGGGTGAAAGGTATTGGTTTTATTTAAGGGATATTGACTAACTTGAGGTCAAGGACCTCTTTAATCCTGTGGGTTGCGAGTGGTAGCTCAGGCTGTCCTGATTTTGAAATGACATCTATAAAGGTTGTTTATTCATTACAGAACATATGAGTTCCTCTTTAAAACTCAGTTTCTACCATTTATATGATAAAAAATTATGCTTTCTTCATAGAAAACAATTTTCAATAAGGTAACATATATGTATATATTACTTTACCAAACTTTTGTAAGGAAAACTGGGGCATTTTTGTGATGAATATTCATTCTACAGATTAAAGGATAATACTGCAAAATATCTTTTCAAATTGAAGAGGCAGTTGTATGATTATTAGTAAAGAGCAGTTTAATCAGAACTTATTATTAGTAGAACGTTTATTGATGATGAACAATAGAAAACAAAAAGCTTCCAAACCAAGTGCAGAAAGAAGACAGGTGAAATTTGAGCTTCCCTGGATAGTGGAACAGTAATTTATGTTATGATTGCCAATATTTTTGAGATAAATAATTTTTCTGAAGTGATGTATGGTACATACTACATACATGTAAATATTGCACCCAATTTCCTCAAAGGCACATTACTCAATTTTTACGACAAGTATACCGTCCGTAACTAATCAATGTTGCTAATTCGTTCAAATTTTTGGGGGTATTATGAATGAGTAATAGAGCATATATTAAAACATATTTTGTTTTTACCATGTTGAGAGTAATAAAGGATCAAAAAGAATGTTTGTGGGAAAACAACATTTCATACAATGAACTTACCTGTCAGATATATACTTAGCTAAGACTCCGTCGTCCCTGACAGAAATTCAAATTTCGCGCCACTCGCTACCGGTAGGTCAGGTGATCTACCTGCCTGCCCTGGGCGGCAGGACTAGGAACCATTCCCGTTTTCTATCATATTTTCTCTGTCGCCGGTGGTATCAACATTGTTGTTACTACCTCCTGACTGGAATTTGCTTTTCAAGACTTTTTTGATCATCTATATTGGATTTCTTGGTGACGTACTGGATCGTTGTTATGGCATTCGCTACTGTGGACTGGATTTGGACTTGCTTTTGATTTTTCTGATAGAATGTCTGATTCAAGTGTTGTGTGAGAGTGTGTGAATGTAGGCTGCAAGGTGAGGATACTGAAGGCTTCGGTTGATCCTCACACTGTATGTCGTAAGTGTAGGGGGTTTGACTGTTCTTTAGCTAACACCCGTATTGAGTGTGAAAAGTTGAATGCTAATGAATGGAAGACTCTAACTTCTTACTTGAAGAAGTTAGAGAGGGATAGAATTAGACGGGCTGCACAAAAGGGTGTGAGTACAAGGCCTATTGAGCCTTTTTCTGAGTCTAACTCTCCTATTATTAATGATTTTGATTCTCCCTATGTATCTGAAACCTCACAGGCTTTGCATTCGGATTCGGCTTCTGAAATCGCCAATCTGAAGGCTACTCTTCGTAAAATGAAGACTAAAATGGCGGCCATGCAAGGTAAGGGAAGTGATAGTGAATTACTTAGTGAAGTGAGTGTTCCCAGTGTTGTGGAGGGGGCGTCTGACCGTCCCTGCGATGCTCCCAGGCCTAGACCTCTTCCAAACTCACATACCCAGAGGAGAAGGAAAGTCGAAAGTCGTACGGAGGTTGTGGGGAATCCCCAATGGTCAGGCGTCCCTTCAGCAGGTTCTGTTTCGCTACAGTCTGCTCAGGACCGCTTTAATAGAAGCGTCCTACGAGATTGTTTCTCGTCGTCCGGTTCTCCTTCACCTAAACGAGGGTGGAAGGACTCGGATCTTTCTAGGCCACTGAAAAGGCACTGGAAAGAACGCGCGTTTGACTCGAGCCCGGAGCGCTTCTCGGAGGAAGCCCCCTCTTCTATCAAGAAGGCTAAGCTGGTCTCGACGCCTCCTCGATCGGTAGTTGAGGATCGCACTCCTTCAAGTTCTCCTGCTTCTTCTATTGAAGAGGACGCTGGTGTAGCTTCCAAGAGGATATTGCTAGGCAGTACAAGAGCAGTTAGCCTCTTTGGTTGGAGTTCTTTCGAGGGATCCCCCTCGCAAGAAGGACGCTAGACTTCCTATTAAGAAGTCTCGTCTTCTTTCGCCTGCCAGACGTGAAGCGTCCTCCAGGCATGAAGAGCCTTACAAGCGTGGGACGTCTTCCAGGCGCGAAGATTCTTTCAAGCGTCAGGAGCTATCCGAGCGAGTTGCCTCTTAGATAGGGATACGCTCAGGCGCGATAGCGCCAGCCAGGCGCAAGGAATCAGCCAAGCGCGAGGCGCCAGCCAAGCGCGAGGCGCCAGCCAGGCGCGAGGAGCCAGCCAGGCGCGAGGATTCAGCCAGGCGCGAGGATTCAGCCAAGCGCGAGACGCCAGCCAGGCGCGAGGAGTCAGCTATGCGTGAGGCGCCAGACAAGCGCGAGGCGTCAGCCAGGCGCGAGATGCCAGCCAAGCAACAAGCTCCAACCAAGCGAGAAGCGTGAGGCGCCCCCCCCAGCCAAGCCGAGGGAAGCGCGAGGGGCGCCAGCCCAAGCGCGAAGAAAGCTTTCCAGGCGTGAGAAGTCAAGCAGAACGCGAGACTACTTGTGAGACTTGAGAGAGAATCTGTTCACTCTATGAGTTCCTCTTCCTAGTAGGAGTTTGTCACCAGAAGAGAAGAGAACTTGTGAAGATCCTCTCGTTTTTCAGGCCGATTCTCCGCATGGTGTGGAAGGAGATTCGGAAGACGAAGTTAGCGGTAGAGAAGGATTCTCTAACTATAGAGTTCTGACGGACTTTCTTTTTGCAGTAAAGTATGGAGATTCGTTGACTCCTGCGGCTCCTCCTTCGCCTCGATCACTGTTTTCGAGTGCGATCGTACCGAAGTCTTCGTCGGTGTTGAAGATGAGACCTATGATCTCTATGAAGAGAGCTCTACAGTCTCTGGACAAATGGATGTTGTCGAAGAAGGATCTGGGCAGAACCACCTTCTGTATGCCTCCAGCCATACTTTCTGGTAAAGAGGTTTCTGGTACCGAACTGGGGAGAACATGGGCCCCCCCCCCCCCCCCCTTTTTTGTTTTTCCTTTCTCTTCCAGCGGCAGCTGAAGCGGACTTTTCAACCTTGGTTGATTCATCGCGGAGACACGCTTTGAATGGAGCTCGTGTGACTTGGGCGATTTCTGAGACTGATCATCTCCTCAAGGGCCTCTTCCATATTTTGGAAGTGTTTAATTTCCTAGACTGGTCCCTTGGGGTGATGTCTAAGAAGGCTCATGACTCGGAAGGTCTAGACCCCGAAGTCATTCTGAGTATTCTTTCTTGTATTGATAAGGCAGTACAAGACGGATCGGGAGAAATCTCCTCTCTCTTTGGAGCGGTCTACTCCTTAGAAGAGGAGTATTTTTAGTGCCTTCTTAACCAAGGCGGTTTTCTCCCTCACAGAGAGCAGCCCTGGTTTTCGCTCCCATGTCAGACTTCTTGTTTCCTTCTCAGTTAGTGAAGGACATTTCTCGCTCACTGACTGAGAAGGCGACACAGGATCTTCTCCCAAACTGCAAGGAAGAAGAGACCCCTAGTTTGCGGTTGACAAGAAAGGACCGACTTCTACGGTTCAGCCCTTTCGAGGAGGCCCTCCCTCCAGAGCTCCCTCTAAGAGAAGAGGTCCTGAGAGGAGAGGTAAAGCTTCTTCCCATCCCTTTAAGAAAGGGAAGTGAGACAGACAACCTCCAAACACCAGTGGGTGCCAGGCTTCTCGAATTTGCAGACGCCTGGACATTCATAAACTCGGACGCCTCTTCGATGTCCATATCAGGAAGGGATATCTTATCCCCTTCCAGGACAGTCCTCCCCTAACGACTATTCCGCGGGAACTGTCAGCCAGATACAGGGACCCTGTACTGAGGGATACTCTTCGTCTGATGGTGAATCAAATGTGGGACAAACGAGCTATAGAATTAGTTCTGGAGCAAAACTCTCCGGGGTTTTACAATCGGCTTTTTCTGGTTGCGAAAGCCTCGGGGGGCTGGAGACCAGTACTAGATGTCAGCGCTCTGAACAAGTTCGTTCTAAAGGAGAAGTTCTCTATGGAGACTTCGGCCTCAGTCCTTGCGGCTTTACGTCAAGGAGATTGGATGGTGTCGCTGGATCTCCAGGACGCTTATTTTCATGTCCCGATTCACCCTTCGTCGAAGAAGTACCTCCGTTTCATGACGGGGGGAACAGGATCTTTCAGTTCAGGGCCTTGTGTTTCGGCCTGTCCACAGCTCCTCAGGTCTTCACAAACCTGATGAAGAATGTGGCGAGGTTTCTTCACCTCAAAGGCGTCAACATCTCTCTATATCTGGACGATTGGCTCATCAGGGCCAGAACAGAGAGACAGTGTTTGGAGGACCTTTCTTTGACCCTAGACCTGATAAAGGCGTTGGGACTACTCGTGAACCTCGAGAAGTCACAACTGATTCCCAGACAGAACTTGTTCTATCTGGGGATTCAGATGGATTCTCGGGGTTTTCGAGTATTTCCTTCGCAAGAGAGAATCGTGAGAGGCTTGGAGAAAGTCTCTCTCTTCTTAGGAAAAAACGGACTTCCGGCGAGGGAATGGTAAAGCCTTCTAGGGACCCTTTCCTCGCTCGAACAGTTCTTTCCTCTAGGAAGACTGCATCTTCGTCCTCTTCAGTTTTTCCTAAGGAGATCATGGAATTGGAAGACGGGACTTCTCTCCGACAGTTTTCTCCTTCCAATGGAGATGAAACCACACCTGCAATGGTGGTTGTCCCCTCTAAAAGAGAACAAGGGAATTTCTCTGGAAGTTCCGAACCCAAGCCGAGTGTTATATTCAGACGCATCGGAGAAGGGTTGGGGAGCAACACTAGGACCGAGAGAAGTGTCAGGCACCTGGAAGGCAGCACAGGTGTCCTGGCACATAAATTGCAAAGAACTTCTAGCAGTTCACTTGGCTCTAAAGTTCTTCGAACCTTTTGTGGCAAACAGTGTGGTCCAAGTGAATGTGGACAACACTACCGCCCTGTCCTACATTCGGAAGCAAGGAGGAACACACTCCTTGTTCCTATACGAAATAGCAAGAGATCTGCTACTTTGGACCTCCCAGAGGAACATCTCCCTCCTGACAAGATTTGTTCAGGGTACGAGAAACGTCAGGGCGGACAGACTGAGCAGGAGAAGCCAGGTCCTTCACATAGAATGGACCCTTCATTCAGAGGTGTGTCAGAGTCTTTGGGATCTTTGGGGCACTCCTCACGTAGATCTGTTCGCCACATTCCTTTCCAAAAGGCTGGAAGTCTTTTGCTCAGTGGTGGAAGACCCAAGAGCTCTCGTGGTCGACGCCTTCCTGCTAGACTGGTCTCATGTAGACGTGTACGCTTTTCCCCCTTTCAAAATCCTGGGGCAAGTGTTGAGAAAGTTTGTAGCGTCCAACGGGACAAGGATGACCCTGATAGCCCCGTTTTGGCCAGCACAAGATTGGTTTGCAGAGGTGCTGGAGTGGACAGTAGACTTCCCAAGATCCCTTCCAAGAAGGATGGATCTTCTCAGACAGCCACACTTCGAGAGGTTTCATCAAAACCTCCCCGCTCTCGCGCTGACTGCCTTTCGACTATCAAAAGACTTGTCAGAGCGAGGGGTTTTTCTCGCAAAGCTGCAAGCGCTATCGCTAGAGCCCGCAGAGCTTCCACTAGACGAGTCTATCAGTCGAAGTGGGAGGTTTTTAGAAGGTGGTGTAAGTCTTAAGAAGTTGTCCTCCTCCAGTACCTCTATAACCGAAATCGCTGATTTCCTTTGTTTCCTGAGAGAGGTCTCTCACTTATCTGTATCGACTATCAAAGGATACAGGAGCATGCTTTCGGCAGTCTTCAGAAACAGAGGCCTAGAGATTGCTGATAATAAAGATCTGCACGACTTGATTAGATCGTTTGAAACGACAAAATCTAAGGAACTAACTCCTCCCAGCTGGAACCTGGATGTAGTTCTCAAGTTCCTTTCGTCTGACAGATTCGAGCCTCCTCATTTAGCTTCGTTTAGGGATGTAACGAGGAAATGCTTGTTTCTCCTATCTTTGGCGACAGCAAAAGAGTGGTGAACTCACGCCCTTGAAGATGAAGTCGGCTTTAACAGAGACTCGGCCTTCTGCTCGTTTAGAACACTTTTTCTAGCGAAAAATGAAAACCCCTCAAATCCCTGGCCCAAGAGATTCGAGATTAAAGGCTTATCGAATCTAGTAGGTAGAGAAACAGAAAGGTCTCTTTGCCCTGTAAGAGCCTTGAAGTTCTACTTACAAAGGAAGAAACAAATGGGAGGCTCTAGACAAAGTCTTTGGTGTTCGATTAAGGAGAACGCATTAGCTTTCTTCATAAGGAGCGTCATTACAGATGCTCACAAGTTCTGTCCTGACGACTCTTTTCCGCTTTTAAGAGTAAAAGCTCATGAAGTTAGAGCAGTGGCGACGTCTCTCTCTTTTCAGAAGAATATGTCGCTAAAGAAAATCATTGATACGACATATTGGAGGTGCAATTCGGTATTTGCATCTCACTATCTTAAAGACGTTCGCGTGACCTACGAGAAATGTTTTTTCTCTGGGGCCTTTCGTATCGGCGGATACGATACTGGGTACGGGAGCAAACACCAATCCTTAACTTTGTACATACCTTCTACTAGATATGTTCTAGATTTCTGCTGACAAAGAGGGCTCGGTGCTGCACTGGCGGCCAGTCACTGTTGTTCAGTAAGGAACTCTTGTGATATCTTTTAGAGGAGTATTAAAAAATTTTTTTTTTAGAATTTTTGTATGAATGCGTTTTAGTTTCGAGTTATGTGTTGTTTGTAATGAGTTCGGGGATAACTCAGAACAATTCTATATACTTTAACATGGTGGTTAGGATCAGGTGGTCGGGATTGGTTGTGCTCCTTCATAAGGTGTGTTGTCATAGAAGTGGTCCAGTACCCATTGACAAAGTCCTTTCAGGCTCTGCCGAGTAAGCGGTTCATATACCCATCGGCAGACCCACAAGAACTCTTAGCCATAGATCACATATCTCGCTAAAGTCTTGAGGTGATGCAGACTACCGGGCTACAGCCACGAAGTCTACCACCTATCAGGTAGGAACCAAGGTTTTTCTTTTATACCTACAACATATGTTGTTTACCTGTCTATTCCATATTAACTGTCTCTTACCCTCCACCAAAGGGTGCCAATCAGCTAAGTATATATCTGACAGGTAAGTTCATTGTATGAAAATGATATTGTTATAATACAATAAAGTTTCATACATACTTACCTGGCAGATATATACTTACCTAAGACTCCGTCGTCCCCGACAGAAATTCAAATTTCGCGCCACTCGCTACCGGTAGGTCAGGTGATCTACCTGCCTGCCCTGGGCGGCAGGACTAGGAACCATTCCCGTTTTCTATCATATTTTCTCTCTTCCACCTGTCTCCTGCGGGGAGGCTGGGTGGGCCATTAATCGTATATATCTGCCAGGTAAGTATGTATGAAACTTTATTGTATTATAACAATATCATGTTTAAGTAGAATGCCTTGTATATGATAAAGAGACGGTATAGGTGTGAAGTATTGCATTATGGTGATGACCTCTACAGACACAGTCCCCAGTTACCGGTGGACTCTGTTAATGACGATCTGGTTTTATGGCGCTTGTCAAGTGCCATAAAATAAGCAATTTATGGTGTCATAATGGACCAGGTTTCTGTTATCGGCACTGTAAGGTGCTGATAATAGAGTTATGCCACCATAACACACTTAACAGAGGCGCCATTAACCGAAACTTGGCGCCATACATCACCGAGTTTCAGTTAATGGCTGTTTTCGCTTATCAGCACCCTGCTGAGAATCGAACCCCCACTTATAACCAGGGACTGCCTGTACAAATATAAATACCAATTATGCTGATATATTATGATCCATTCATTACATTCTGTGACTTCTGTGTAATTTCGCTCATGTTGGAGCAGATACGATTTAGTCTCATCTTATAATTATTCCATCTCATTCATGATGTTTAGCACGTCGTTGCCCCTCATTATCATTCATATTTCGTATTAAGAAAATTAAAATTATCTATTTTACAATAACGCCTGTTCTACGAAACTATGAATCATAATTGGCCTTACTCTCTGCAAACAGTTCCTAGTTTCACCAGTTTGGTTTATCTTGAACAGCTCACATTCCACTAGACTGGAAGGTTGATATAGCATTCTTCCTTACTAACCACCAAACCAAAATATTAAGCAGAAGTCATGGGAGAGGTCACAGGCTCGGTTGATGATCTCCATGAAGTAAGTGTCATCCTAGGGGGGATGCATGCAAAACTTCTGCAGTGTCATCATTTATTCTTCAACACATAAACACTGTCTTTGCATATATTAAATCTACCTGTTTTAGCAGTCCAAGGATTACCAGTGATTGAGAATTGTTAGGAAGTTCCAAAGGGCAAGGCATTGGAGACTACAGAGGGTGCACTAGTAGAAGGGTAAACAAGTAATGGAAGATGACCTGAAGGGCAGGAATGAGAAGTATCACTTGAAAGCACAACAGGAAAGGATAAAGTTGTGTTACAGTCATGAATGTTAAAGATAGAGCAGGTGTTAGGATGAGAAGCCTTTAAAGGAAGAAGAAATGACATAAAGGTGACTGGAATCACAGTGATGTGAATGAGAGTGGTGGCCATTGTGTAGACTCCTGGTTTTTTTATCCCAGTAATTTCATTCCCAGTATTTTGCGGTCCGGTTTCTTTAAGGAAGAATATTTTTTTAAATAGCCAAGAGCAGTTACCATATTTAGGTAATGGAAATTACATAAATTGATAGTTTAGTAAGTTAAAGGCTGACTTTACATATTTTTAAATTCTAGTACGTAGTGTATGAGTAACATTTAGCAGTTGCATCTGAGCTCCTGGCAGTATAAAGCCATTTTTAATAACCATGTCTTGCACCATTCAGAGCGTTTGTGGAGGAAAGAAACTTGTAGATGACTTGAATTACATTTATGAAAGGCAGAAAACAAATGCTGAAGGATCAAAAATTTATTGGAGGTTAGAAATGAAGTTACAAAACACGCCTGTTAATGTATGTAAGCGTGCTTTGTTACTCTTCACTTCACACTTCTAATTTTTGATACATCAGCATTTGTTTTCTACCTTTCATGAATGTATTTTAAGTCATATACAAGTTTCTTTCCTCCATGGATGCTCTGAATGGTACAGGACATGGTTACGAAATATGTATTTATACTGCCAGGAGCTTGGATGCAGCCGCTAAATGTTATTGATATACTATAGTACTTGTATTAAAAAAAATAGCATGTAATGTAAGCCTTCAGTTTACCAAACAATCAAATTATGTCATTTCCATTTCCTAAGCTTTTTAAAAAAAATGCTTTTTGAATAAGCTAGTACTTGTGTATTTTTGGGTGTCAAATTACTGGGTGTTAACGAAACCAGACTTCAGTTTACCACGAGTCAAAATACCTGGAGTGAAATTACCAGGATCAAAGTTCTGGTAGTCAAACTACCTAGAACCATGAGAATAGTGAGGTATACTGCATATAAGGACAGCTTCACTTACTCAAATTACTTATAGAGCAGCAATGTGAGTCATGGCTGCATTTGGGTAATGAGAGAAATTGTTTTTGGTCCTTTTCAGCAAAAGACATTCCAGTGCCCTTGTGCTTGAAAGCATTTTTAGTAACAGACTATTTCTTTGGCCTTGTCATAGGAGGTATTTTCAGCCATGACATTGGACATATGTCTGAGACCTGTTCAGAAACAGACTATTCCATCACCCCTTTGTTTGGATGCCTTTTCAGCAACAGTCTATTACATTGGCCTTTTGTTTGGAGGCTTTTTCAGCAACAAGCTATACCAATGGCCTAGTGTAAGGACGTCTTTAGAGCAACAGCCATGACATTGTCCCACATGTATATGGGGTAGCTGTTGAGCAACAGACCATTCCAGTAACCTTGTGCTCAGAGGCCTTCTCAACAACAGACCATATAACATTGCCTCGTGTATCGAGGTATTTTTAGTGACAGACTCTACCTGTAGCCTTGTATTTGGAGGTTTTTTTAATCAACAAGCTATGATATTGGCCATGTTTAGAGACTGTTCAGCGACAGTCCCTTCAAGTAACGTTTGGTGGCATATTCAGCAACTGGCCAGACATTGGCTTCATGACTGGAGGCATTTTCAGTAAAACTCCATTTCATTGGCCTCATGGTTTTGGGGTCTTTGACCTTGTTGCAGGTTTTTTTTTCAACAGGCCATTCTGTTGGCCTTGTGTTTTGAGGTAATTTCAGGAACTGGTCATTCTGATTGCTGCGAGTCTGAAGGTATTTAAAAAAAAACTGTGATTGATTCGATTTTTGGAGGCATTTTCAACAGTGACAATCTAGGCTGCAAATTCCTAAGGGTGTTTTCAACAGTAGGCTACCTCGTTGACCATGTGTTGAGAGGCATTTTTGTCAACAGCATTTTATTGACCAAATATTGTGAGGCATTTTTGAACAACAGACCTTTCCATTGGCCATATGTTTTGAGATTTTTCCAATACAGACCATTCACTGCCATTATGTTCAGAGGTATTAACATTAACAGTCCTTGACATTGGTTGTGTCAGAAATAATTTTCAAAAATTTTTGGGAGCATTTTCAGTGTCACCTTAGTGTCAAAAGCTTAGAGACATTTTCATCATCAGGGTGTCTCTTTAACAATGTGTTGGGAACCATTTTCATCAGCAGCATTTGTAGGCCATATGTGTGGAGGCATTTTTTAACAGCAGGCCATTCAAGTGCCTCTGTTCTTGGAGTCTTTTTTAGCAGCAGGCCAGTCAGTACCATTGTGTCGGAGGATCATTTTATTAACAGGCCATTCTTGTGGCATAATACTATGTAGAGGTTTTTACAGCAACAAACCATTCAGTGGCCTTGTGTTTTCAGGTCTTTTCTTCAACATGCCATACCATTGACCATATACTTGTAGATCTCTCCAGTGATTGATCATTCCATTTGTCTTATGTATTTTTTTGAGTTTGTACTTGCTTGTGTGATGCATATGTGTTATTCCATAGACTTTAATTTTATTAATGGGCGGCTTGAGCATCCATCTATTAATTCCATAATTGATTTTTATGGTTTATATAATTATTGTGTTTCTTGTCATATTTTGCAAAACTTTAATTGTATTTTTAATTCTTAGTCCAAATGGTTCCTCCTTTTGGTTAAGAAATTATGTATTGGTTGAATCTAAAGTCAAAAGAAGCATAGGTAGTCCTCAGTTTATGGAGGAGGTTCTGTTCCCTATGGCGTGCTGTAAGCCAAAAATTGGCGTAATAGGAACATCATAATTATAATGGGAATAGATAACGCTTATGGCGCTGTTACAGCACTGTAAAACAGTTATGGCACTGTAAACGGGGTAACAGTGCCAAAAAAATCAGGTTAAAGACACTGTGAGCCAAGTGCCATAGAGTCAGAATGCTGTAACCCTGGGGACTGCCTGTTGGTGGACTCGATTAATGGCAAACTGGTTTTATAGTGCTCCTCTAGTGCCATAAAATTGGCAATTTATGGTGCCATAACGGGCTGAGGTTTGGTTATTGGCGCCATAAGGTTCCGATAATAAGAGTTATGGTGCCATGAAATACCAAAAAGAGGTGCCATTAACCGGTTATTGGCACCTTTAACCGAAACTTGGCACCATACATGCCATAAATCACCAGTCTCAGTTAACGGTGGTTTTTGTTAATCAGCATCACGCTAAGAACACAACCCCCACTGATAAAAGGGGACTGTCTGTATATACTCGATGCTAGGCCTAAAATCTTTCTCTGATGTGAAAGTTTTTTTATATTTGCCCTTCTGGTTTTCCCAAACCCAGAAATAGTCCATTATGATGATGAGGTTTGTGCTTAACAACAATTCTAGGTGAGCCTTGAAACTGATTGCTGATATGGCCTCCTATTTAAATGAACATGGTATATCAGTGTCTGTAATAGACCATTTTCATGAATTTAGGAATCTTATAGGTAACTCCTCATGTTGTTTAAGACCATTTTGTGTCTTGTTCAGTATCAATTCTTCTTTTCTTCCAACCATTTACTGCTTGGTTATATTGTTCTTAAATATCTCATATGATTTTTCTAAGTGCTTTATGGAGTATCTTTGTGTTTAGGATTCAGTGATTCAGAATACTTTTCCTACAAAGTTTCGTCTGTATTTCGTGTTAGATGTAAGCTCAAATTTCAGGCTGAGAAGGGTTGTATATTTTATAAATTATGAAATCAAACCCAGCAGTCATCGTCGTACATGCTGCTCTAACATATTTAAACATTTGAAACTATTGAAAAAACCATAGAATTTTAATAAAAATAAAACTGTAGTACATTTTAATATGATCATTGTGTAGTCAGTCAATTCTCCTTGTAATAGTGCAGGCAGCCCTGGTTATCGGCAGGGGTTCCATTCCTGGGGACTTGATGGTAAGAGAAGGATAAAACTCGTTAGTAACATTATAATCATTTAAATGTGTACAGCCATAAACAACTGAACGAAAACAGTTGTTTTGCCACGAACAACTGAATCGAATAACAACAGCTGTTTTGTTTGGATTTCAGCTGTACAATAGTAGTTATGTTACAATGACATTAACTAAGTAAAATAGGACTGATATATTTTTACATCAAGTACTATACCTTTATATGCTATAGAGAAAATATCAGCAAGGAAATATACTGCTGAATTTATGCTGCAGTTATAGCTGAAGCTGAGAAAACAACGTTCACACTGCTAATAACTCTAAATTATCGTACATCAGCAAAATGGATGAAACTAGAGAAAAAGTTATTTTAATAAAAAATATTGAACAGGAAAGAACACATTTTAATGTTGCTTTCACGCCGATAAAAGATAAATCCGTAAAGCTTGTACGCATTATTACAAAATAGGGTGAGAATAGCAAATGGAATCTGTTAATTTTTTTTACACAAAAAATATGCTCCCAATACCATTTATTAAAAAAAAATAATTAAATTTAGTTCAAAACAAGATGTATTTAAGCCATATTTTCACTTAAAAACACTTCATATAATGAAAAATAACCTTATACCGTATAATTAGTTTCTAGAGATTTATTTATGCAAATTAGAAGCATGAAAATCACTGAATTGAGTTAAATACAGAAATAAACAATATGAGACTACATACAGTATTATTGGATACAGTGAAGTAAAGCATAAATTTAAAAGATACGTGAAAAAGATGCATATTCGTTATGTTTGTGTCATATGAGGGTCTCACAGCGCTTAAGCTGCCAATAACCAGGCAATGGCGCTGTCAACCCCAGTTATAGATACATATATTCAACAAGCTCCAGAAAACCAAATCGCCGATAACGGGGGTGGAGTTGAGGGGGCTGCCTGTATTGAATTGTTCTGTCAGTGTTTATTTTATATTTCTGAAATGTATGTAGAAGAGTTAATGAGTAAGGTGTAACAAGTATTTGTCGAGTGTTGTCAAATATAATAAAAGAATCATTATGTGCTCTGAAAACCAGTATTGTTTGTGAATAGGCAGGGTAGATCTCTCTGTCACTTTCAGTGCAATCATATCACACAATGTATAAGGTGTGGTGGCTGTTGAGGTACAGTTATTTTTGTGAGTTATTAGATGTGAATTATTATGTAATACCATAACACTAACTTTTTTCTTACAATTCTATAAGAACAGAGGACATAATAAACCTTTTTGTCCTGTGTTATGCTCGCAGTTGTAATTTGTGCAATATTACTTTTCACTAGATTTACATATGTGCTTACTTTCCAGCACTGTTCTGAATCAATAAGTGTAAATTACATTTGTATGAGTACTTTTGGGGTGAATGGCACACACCTTTTGCTAATTTTTAGCTTGCATTGAGAGTGAAAATTTTCAGATGCCTTGGTAGTTATGCATCAGATATATGGTAATATTTTATTATAAACTCTTCCAGCCAAAACAGTTATGCATCGCTATAAAGATAATGAAATTTAGATAGTCAGCTACCGGAGGTAAGCTGGCTCCCTAGATACATTTATTAATATCAAGCTTGAAGTACTTGTGCAGTGTACATCAGTGCAAAGTTCTCCACCTTAAATATTTTTATCACAGGCTCATCAGAATTGTATGTAACACTATTTTGAATGAGTCGCTTATTATGCAGAAAGAGATAGTGACCACAGCTGGCTGTTTGGTTTGAAATTCATGGTTTAGTTAAGGGGTAAGATGCATTTTTTTTCAAGTATTTTGATTGCTGACAATTATCCCATTGGATGTAATACTGCCATGTATGTTTTAGCACGGACTACATATATATACTACAACTAGCTTAGAAAATTGACTTAATGCATCTGGCATTGTTTCTGTTGCTGCATGATTTATTATCTGTATATTATTATTTGGTTATGTAGATGTGGTGAGCTAAAAATAAATGGTTAAGTTTAGTTTGTTACACTTTATAACCTTAGTAATGTTTCTTGAAAGAAAATTCCTTGCATCTTGAAGATACAAAGGAATCCAGTACAGTATTGTTTACACAATAATACATATCTTGGGTACATTTGTAAAACCTAGGATGTACTCTTCATTGTTGATGTGTGAACTTAGTAGACATTCATATCCACCATGAATTAGTTTTTCTTGAAATAATTTAGTATAAGAATGACTTAATTGGAGACATTCAGTGCAGTATTGGCAATTATTATAATGGACTACTTGTAGACGTCCGTTGTAATATACATTTTAAGTTTCATTTCTCTTTTCTTAATTTTCATTTATTGACTAAACTGGAAAACTGTGGAAGCTTGAAAATGTTTACTTTTACAAATACCAGTGTTTGAAAGCTCTTCTAAATGGCATTCACAGCAAAACTTCATACTGTATTTTCTTTCCTGTGTTTAACCCTAATTATGTTATTACGTCCTTTTCAGCAGCTGGTGGGACCGATTAGTTGGGAGTTACTGGTACACAACAGATGTAGGATACCTCTCACAATATTGTTAGACAAGGAGCTTTGACACTTGATCATTCAGCTTTTTGGGGAGAGTGTTTTAGTTTCATCATATTTAAGTAATGCCAACAACAAACCATACAATAGATTTGTAAAACAAATTTTCAGTTAACTGTTACATGACCCCTGCTGAAACTGGAGGATGTCTGGACCATTTTCATATACTGTGTAACTTCTTAAATTCATCAAATGTCACTTTTTGCCAGAGCAACTCTTCAAGATGTTTTACCTTGTCTCCCAAATCAGGATTCTGGACCACAGTTGAAACTTAAATTCATACAATAGTTTTAATTGACACTTAGGTTTTGGCTCTTACTAAATGCATTCTTGGGCTCCTGTTCATGATTGGTAGCCACAGAAAAAAATATAAACTAACTAGCAGGTAGTACAGTACAAGTAGGTTTATTTACTTAAGCATAGTCAGAAACACTTTTGTAGCAATCATGATGTTTTCCTTATCTCTCCTCACTACTGGTCATTGAAGAAAAGCAACAAATGACCATCAAAACCTTTACACCATTCTGAAGTAGGTAGAAAGAATGCACTCAGACTTTTCACCCTATCAGCTTTGTAGGGACTCATAAGAAACTAAAGATAGGCCTCATTTGGTGGCAAAGACTATATCTGAATATTGCTGCACTACACATACCACCTTTGCTTTTAGAGGTTTAGGGACATCTTTTGAGGTAAATCATACAGAAAAAAAACCTGTAATTATTCAGCAATGTTATGTGTATGCCCTAAATTCAGTAATTCAATTATCCATAGATACCACAACCCTCCTATGTCTCTCACAAAATGAGAAATTGGTTGGGCTGTGGAAACCCAACGATCAAGATAAATGTTGCTTCATGAATGGTTTTATGTTAGGTTTAACTGGGTCTGGTTTTTGTATCAATACTTTTCAGGTAGGGAGTTTGGTTTGTTGTGGGTATAACCTCCAGGAATTGGAGCATGGCCCAGTTAATTTTCCCTCCAAGATGCTGCTTGATATTTGTGCCAAAAATAAACCATTTCTTGATACTCAAAGTAACATTTTTGTCCAAAAACAAAAGTGTTTTAGAAACACATTGCAGTACATATACCTTTTTGAGACAGTAGTTCACTACTACTATTCACCTATATGTGATAATGAGGCCTTGTGGAATAGCTTGTAAGCAATTGATCAGCTACAGTGACCAAAAAACTCACAAGTAGGACAGATGGCACATCATTGCTTGGCCTTCTGTATGCAGGTAGCAAAGAGTGAGATTTCCATTAGTTATCCATTGATTTATGGAATTGAATGGAGAGGGACAGATCTTTACAGCCAAGTTAAACTTGCTCTACCATTTGTCAGTCATGCTTAAATAGGGAAATGTGAGTATATAATATGCTCAATCCAAGATTATTAATTGTTCATATGTGCTTTTTAAACTGCAGACCAAAAATTAGAAAAACCCAATGAAAATTTTACAGTCCCTTTTTGAAATGAATTAGTTTATAGATCCAGGTAAATGAGTAACTTGTCTTTTCCACCAAAATGTCATTTGAAGTATTAAAATGTTATATTTTTTAACAGTTTTCTTATGATTGTATATGTATTCATTCAGATGAACCAGTTTTGGCCAACCTTTTTTTTTTTTTTACAATAATTCTACTGCCAGCCTTCAGCAACTGTCATAAATAACAAGAATGGGAGACTGGTAACATAAAAGTGTCTTGTCATTAACATTTTGATATTGAGATCTGCATGGGATATATCAACTGATACTATTCAAGTTCCTGTTCTTTTTTATACTAGTAATTGATACATGTATTTATTATGGGTAGTATAACTTCATCTTAACAGTTGTATACAGGTAGTTTGATCAGAACATACATCTGGGAGCATTTCTTCACAGAAATTTAGTGTTACCTTATAAAAAACAAAACAAGAAAATTGATAACTCAAGTGAAATAATCAATGAATCCATTAGACCGTAAAATGTCATTGTGGGTACACCTATGTATTTAAACATCAAGGAATGTATAGTGAAGTGTGTAGTAACCGAATGAAGAAATCATCCTTTTTAGTTTAGAAACTACCTCTATAAATGGTAAGAGTATTGATTGAAATATATCCATCTCAGAAGCAAATTGGTTGTTTTGTTACTACCTGAAATTTAATGAAAAAAGTATAGTTGATCTGCATTGCACCAAAACCACATCAAAAAGTTAATGTCCCCATGGAAAGTATCCATGAGAAAGCAGTTAATTTTTTTTCCCATTGTGTTCTGATTTTTTTTCTTTGCAGTCTACTAAAAAATAAACTATTCTGTCTCGCAAAAATGAATGAATATTTCATTGGATGTTTGCCCAGTTTTGACAGAATATTTATGCTTTTTTATTCCTACTTCCAAGTTCTTGCTAGATTGATTGACATAAAAGAGGGTCAGTCCATGCATGGAATTTTATATATTATGTTGTTGCTTTCTGTGAGGCCATTTTTTATTAACATTCCTTTTAGTGTGTTATTATTGAAGAAAACGAGGTGACCTTAAAAGATTTTCACAATGATTTTATGGTTTCAAAACCGTTAAAATAAGGCAAGCTGAGAATGTTCTTGGTAGTTTCTTTCTGCATGTTACGTACACTTAAAACTTTTATGTGGGCTTATTTATTTAGCAAATATCTAATAATATGTAAAGGATAACATAAATCTGCCCCTATTTTTCTCATGTATTCAATTTCTTGGTCAAAATATTGGGGACTGACAATGTGCAATGCTCCTAAAACATAGAAGGAAAAATCGATGTTAAGTTTACTTTAGAATTGGAAAAGACAATTGACTCCCTTTCTTAGATGTTGTGATAGAGAGAGAAACATATCAATGTAAATTCACTTTTATAAGAAACAACCAACAACATAATTTATGTGCATTGCACATTGCCAGTCCCCAATACATATTTGGGTCAAGAAATTTAATACATAAGAAAAATTGGGACAGCTTTATGTTATCCTTCACATGGGTATATTATATATCTGCTATAATAAAGCCCACAAAAAGTTTTATAGTGTAAGTAACATGGAGAAAGAAATTTCTAAGAACATTCTCAGCTTGCCTTATTTTAACGGTTTTGAAACCATAAAATCATTGTTGATTGATTGATTGATTGATGTATTATATCTGGCGTCACAACATCTGGGTGGGTAATTGACACCGAAATAAATTAAATATAAAAAAATTAAATTTTTTATAAACTTCATATAAAAAGATCTATAAATATATTATATAAAAATTTTGTTCATATAAGTTCTTACATAGACAATTTATGTATAATTTTAAATTTGGTTAAGGAGGCCCGCCTCCCTCATAAAATATATATCTGCTCTATATTACAATCCTTTCCAAGAATTGTAGCTAGGATAAAATTACCTACTCTGTCACGACCCCAAGACAGTAACCTATGTCTCAAATTCAAGAATCTGGGACATTCAACCAGCAAATGTCTCACAGTCAAGGGCACAGTACAGTTCTCGCAAAACGGAGGATTTTCACGACACATCAAGAACCCATGGGTGAGTCTTGTATGTCCAATCCTCAATCGGCACAACATCGTTTCTTGTCTCCTTGGCATATACGGATATGACCAAGGAGACACTGATGACGTGATACTACGCATTTTTTGATTATTTAAATATCCTCCCACTGGGACTGCCAACATTTTTTAACTCTCTGACCTACTAGAGGATACAAATCCCGATATGGTAGTAGGCATCTGTGGGGTTCTGAGGAGCTGACTGCAGACTTTGCAAGTTGGTCAGCTTTCTCATTCCCAGCCACCCCCACATGGGAAGGCACCCAACAGAACTTTATTTCTTTCCCTCTTCTTTTTAGTAAAAGCAGCCATTCCAATATATCTAAAATCAGAGGTTTAAAGGGTTAAAAATTTCCAGTGACTGAAGAACACTTCTTGAGTCACAATATATAATAAAAATTATTTTCATTCCGAATTAAAACTTCCTTTAAAGCTTTAAATTCCATATAGTTCTGCTGTAAAAATCGATGCAACAGATGATAACCTGCCACTTCTCTCTACATCAGGGAAGGCTACACCAAAGCCGACGCCAGCATCTGACTTTGAGCCATCCGTGAAAACTGCAATGGAGTCATCATGTTGCACGGAATGTTCTAAAAATATTGACCGCATGGCCTCACTGGACAATTCTGTCTTGGTAAAGTTAAAATATCTACAAAATTTTACCTCTGGAAAGTTCCAGGGGGGACTAACTGAATATTTTGCTGGTAAAATCTCATTGTTAAAATCTATAATAACACACTAAAAGGAATGTTAATAAAAAATGGCCCCACAGAAAGCAACAACATGATATATAAAATTCCATGAATGGACTGCCCCCCCTCTTTTTATGTCGGTCACTCTAGCAAGGGCTTAGAAGTAAGAATCAAACAGCATAAATATTCAGTCAAAATTGGGCAGGCATCCAATCATATTGTAACTGAGGGGGGGGGGGGACGTGCCCTGGGCGCCGACACAGGGGCCCACCATAATGAGCTTAGGGAGCAATAATTTATGCAGCTCACAGGGAGCTGAGAGAGAAAAAAGTATTTTGTATCACCATACATTATATATATATATATATATATATATATATATTAATATATATATATATATATATATATATATATTTTCATATGGGCGTTTATTTAATGCAACGTTTCGGGGACCAGCCCCATTTTCAAGCTGAAAATTACAATAATAAAATAAAATTAAAATGATTACTCATCTAAAAAACATACAATTACAATACTTAAAGCATATTAAAAGAACACCAACTAAACGCAAGTACCATTTCCAGTAGAGGAAGGAAGACGAGTGACTAAAAATAACAAAAACAAAAACAAAAACGAAGGCATCTCTGTTGTTTACGCCAGGTACAGAGGGGTGGAGGCAGTTTGGTTGTTCAGTTTTGGAACAATCGTCTTTATAAAGAGCGATTCGAAGACCGCTAGCTGCTGCGGAGAAGACGCTTTTGAAAGGACCATAAAGTTTTTATATTCAATATTGACTCTGCATTTCTTTGTGTGGTCACGGACGCTGGAAAATTCAGATGATAATTTGACTCCAGTACGGAAACTCACCCCCCTATGGCAATCTATTCGGACCTTAAGAAGTAAGTCTTCTTGAGGCTCCGATATATTTTCCTAGATCACATCTAGGACAAGTATATAAATAGACAATATTAGATGCCATGAGAGGGTTTAACTTGTCTTTATATTGAAAAATTGATCCAATTGTCGATGGGTTTGTTGGGATCAGCTGACATTTTATGGCCGGACAGTAAGTTCTAATCTGTTGCATTTTGACATAGAATTTCGAATTGATTAAAAAAGGAACACTGGCATAGAACGGCATCTTAGGTACAGTTTGAATAGTATTGCTAAGGTAAAAGTTCCATATTCATAAATTTGTGAAGGCATTTATAAAATAAACTACTGGGATAACAGTTATCAGTAAAATATTTCTTTAAAAAGGTGACCTCATTGTGGAATTCAGACCATCCAGAAGAAAGGGAAAAAGCCCTGTGGAAAAGAGTAAAAAGAGAGTTTATCTTAAAATTGAAATTACAGAAACTATAGAAATTTGTATCTAAACCTGTGAACGTCTTCTTTCTGAAAATCGACGTGTAAAATCCTGAATTATTACGAGACACTTCTATATCCAAAAAAAGCAATTTTGTTATCTTTCTCGTTGTCAATTGTGAATTTTATATTCGGGTGGACCAGATTAGCATTGTGTAAAAATAAGTCTGCTCTATATTTATCTTTAAATAAGATAAAAGTGTCGTCGACATAACGACAGTAAAATAACGGGTGATAAGCCAGAGGGCAGTTGTCCAGCAACCGCTCCTCTAACTCACACATAAAAATATTAACCAGCACCGGGCCAAGGGGACTTCCCATTGCCATGCCGTCAGCCTGCACATAAGCTTTACCATTAAAAATAAAGGCAGTGTCCTGCACCGCCAAGGTTAAAAGTTTCTTAAAATTGTCGTAATTAAAACCGTGAAATAGTGTCTCATTATCAGTAAAAATCTTATTTAAAATTATCTGTATAGTTTCTTCCACAGGAACTGTACAGGTCTGAGTCCTGACATGAAATCCTTTCTTTAAACCCAAGCGAATTTTTCAAAGTATAGCTATTCGAAGAGAATTCAGTTAACAATGGTACCAAGTATTTTGCCAGTTTGTAATTCGGGGTATCATATGATGTCAGGATAGGTCTTATGGGAATACCCTCTTTATGTATTTTTGGCAGACCATACATAGTACCGTAAGAACCTCCAGTACTTAATAAATCTTGATATGTATCATTATTAATGACTTTCTGGTCTAATAAGGATCTTAGAAACCTGTTAATCTTGTCTTCTGACCTGAAAATAGTAGAGAAATCAGGTTCACCTAGGAAACGGAATTTAGAATTGTCTTCAAGTATAGTTTCAACTTTTTGGATATAATCCGTCTTGTTAAGTATAACAACACCTTTACCTTTATCTGGCCTGATAATGATAAGATTTTCTTGTTTACTCAGTTTTTTCAAAATTTCCAAATCTTTCTTGTTAAAAAATGGAGTCCAGTTAGTGACCAAATTATTGAAGGTTTTATGAGCCACAGAGTAAAATTCATTTCGAAACTTCTCCACATCAACCAGCAGTTTCGTATTTACTAGGCGTGAAAAAAGTGTTTCCAAACAACCAAAGAACTTAACATATGAGGGTTTGTAACAAGGTAAACAATATTCTAGACCAAATGACAATAGGAATTCTTCCCTCCTTGAAAGATGATAATCAGAATAATTGAAAACAACATTATTGCTAGGAAACTTAGGAATAGAGATACCAAGGTTGTACAGTTTACGTTGGTGAACATTTTTCACCTGTGAAATATAAGCATTTAAAGATTTTTTAAAAAATGATTTAAAAATAATACGATCTAAAATAGAGAGATTATTCAAAACATTGTTCAACAAACGTGAATATTGGTCCGATAATTGCTTGATGGCTCGGTTCTTACTCCCAATCTCGATGTCCAGCAGGTGTCTCGTAGCCTCAGAGTAAAAGGGCGTATTATAAAGCGAAGCTCTGTAAAGTTAGAATTTGACGAATTTCGGCACTATACCGTTGATTCTGCAGTACTGTTAAGAACTCAAGGTCCAACTCGCCCTTGCGGAGGCGACGTGGGGTCTTTTCCACATTTCGGCAGGAGCCAAATAGTTCCGGAGAATAACGTGTTCTGATGAAAGACTGGAAACTGGGGGCACCTGCGGACCTTGATCGGACCAGGAACAAGACATTGTGAAGGAAGGCCATTATGAAGGAGATTGATGTCGTAGGAGGCACCAAAGCAGGAGCAGGACAGCTCAACACATCAACCGAAGGGGAAAACTCAGACGGGATACAAGGCGGTAAGGTTTTAAATGGAGACATCTGTTTCATATGGGCGTTTCTGCTAGATGTAGAACAAATTTTTAAAAAAGGTAAAAGTTCAAGATTACTGGATGACGAGAGAATGAAGGAAAACTGTTTACATGTTGGCGAAATCTACAGTAGTGATTTGGACGGTAATGAACTTTATGAGGAAATCTTAGACTGCAGATTGCAGAATGCTTTTGGCAAGTTGAAATGATGTTCAGATTTCCACTCCAGAGAAGCTCATCCAATTCATCATACAATATGGTGTGGAAAATTTTTTCCCCAACTTAAGATTATCAATTCAAATTATGCTTACAGTAGCAATTTCAATTGCAAGCTGTGAACATTCGTTCAGTAAACTGAAATTGTTATGGCTTATCTCAGAACCTCAGTGGGACAGGATAGACTTAACGCCCTAGCATTTCTTAGTATTGAGCGTGAAGAAGTACAACTCGTAAACTTTGATAATGTTATTGATAATTTTACTTCAGCAAAGTCTCGCAGAGTCCAAATATAATTGCCATCAACAATTATTTTTTCTAATCTCTTTAAAATCAATGTTGCATTTTGAATATTAAATCCAAGAGTTTCAGAAGCTGACAAATTAGTTTTCAGTTTTTTATTCAGTTTTAATGAAAGTTCTTTGATTGGTAAGGGCTATTAGCGAATGACCAATGAAATCATTACTCTAACAAGTTTGCAACACTGTAAAGCTTGAGTATATTTAAAAATCCTTTCTGAAACTTTTAATCAATGCTAATTTCCACAATTTTTTTAGTTCAGAACTTCAGGATTATATATTGAATTGGTTTTTCATTTTTTTTTACAAATAATAAATCCTTATTTCATTTATTTATTGTTGTGCAGAATAGTGTTAGTAAAATATTTGTATCGCCCTCAGTAATGTTGGTATCACTAAACTCTTTGACTTTAACTAACGAGTTTGTATCACTGTGAAGCTTGAGTGCATTTAAGAATTTGATCTAAAACAGTTTTCATCAATGCTAATTTCCACAGTTTCCAGTTCAGAACTTCAGGATTATGTATTGCTTTTTTATTTTTTATTTTTCAAATACATCTTTATGCGAGCACTGGTTTATATATATATATATATTATATATATATATATATATATATATATATATACATATATATATATATACTATAAATATATATATATATATATATATATATACACACACACAGTGGTCCCCCTGTATTCACGGGGGATGCGTACCAGACAACCATCCCCCACCCTCCCCCCGCGTGAATAGTTAGAACCCGCGAATGTTTGGAACCCCTGTAGAAATGCTAAAAAAAACAAACCTATTTTGTTAGTTGAAACCAACGAAGAAAAACCCACTAAAAATGTTCTTACTGGACTTTGTTTTTTAATAGTTTTATCACAAAAAATTGCATTTTATGATGAAATTGATAACAAAACTAGGAATTTGTGGATATTTCTCATAGAAAAATACTGCAAATGCGTGAATTTTCTGTGAATAATGCGGAGAAACGTTAACGAGAGAAATCTGCGAATGTGTGAGTCCGTGAATCCGGAGAATGCGAATAGGGAGGGATCCACTGTATATATATATATATATATATATATATATATCTATATATATATAAATAATAATATATAGTACTAGATATATATTATATAACATAAAGATTATATATACATATATATATTTAACAGGAAAAATCTCAAACAAAGTCAAATGACACCTATTTAAACAAAATGGAAACATAACATCTAACTGGTAACGTAACCTACCATTGTT
>NC_061088.1:33691564-33715153 GCF_015104395.2 Macrobrachium nipponense | reverse complement strand
AACAATGGTAGGTTACGTTACCAGTTAGATGTTATTGTTTCCATTTTGTTTAAATAGGTGTCATTTGACTTTGTTTTGAGATTTTTCCTGTTAGATATATATAGTATATATATAATATATATAATATATATATATATATATATATATATATATATATATATATATATATATATATATATAAACCAGTGCCTCACATAAAGATGTATTTGAAAAATTAAAAATAAAAAAAGCAATACATAATCCTGAAGTTCTGAACTGGAAACTGTGGAAATTAGCATTGATGAAAACTGTTTTAGATCAAATTCTTAAATGCACTCAAGCTTCACAGTGATACAAACTCGTTAGTTAAAGTCAAAGAGTTTAGTGATACCAACATTACTGAGGGCGATACAAATATTTTACTAACACTATTCTGCACAACAATAAATAAATGAAATAAGGATTTATTATTTGTAATAAAAAAATAAAAAAGCAATTCAATATATAAATCCTGAAGTTCTGAACTAAAAAAAATTGTTGGTGGAAATTAGCATTAATTAAAAGTTTCAGAAAGGATTTTTTAAATATACTCAAGCTTTACAGTGTTGCAAACTTGTTAGAGTAATGATTTAATTGGTCATTCGCTAATAGCCCTTACCAATCAAAGAACTTTCATTAAAACTGAATAAAAAACTGAAAACTAATTTGTCAGCTTCTGAAACTCTTGGATTTAATATTCAAAATGCAACATTGATTTTAAAGAGATTAGAAAAAATAATTGTTGATGGCAATTATATTTGGACTTAGCTGAAGTAAAATTATCAATAACATTATGAAAGTTTACGAGTTCTACCTCTTCACGCTCAATACTAAGAAATGCTAGGGCGTTAAGTCTATCCTGTCCCACTGAGGTTCTGAGATAAGCCATAACAATTTCAGTTTACTGAACGAATGTTCACAGCTTGCAATTGAAATTGCTACTGTAAGCATAATTTGAATTGATAATCTCAAGTTGGGGAAAACATTTTCCACACCATATTGTATGATGAATTGGATGAGCTTCTCTGGAGTGGAAATCTGAACATCAGTTCAACTTGCCAAGAGCATTCTGCAGTCTAAGATTTCCTCATAAAGTTCATTACCGTCCAAATCACTACTGTAGATTTCGCCAACATGTAAACAGTTTTCCTTCATTCTCTCGTCATCCAGTAATCTTGAACTTTTACCTTTTTTAACAATTTGTTCTACATCTAGCAGAAACGCCCATATGAAACAGATGTCTCCATTTAAAACCTTACCGCCTTGTATCCCGTCTAAGTCTTCCCCTTCGGTTGATGTGTTGAGCTGTCCTGCTGCCTGCTCCTGCTTTGGCGCCTCCTACGACATCAGTCTCCTTCATAATGGCCTTCCTTCACACTGTCTTGGCTGTCTTGTTCCTGGTCCGAGCAAGGTCCGCAGGTGCCCCCAATTTCCAGTCTTTCATCAGAACACGTTATTCTCCGGAACTACTTGGCTCCTGCCGAAATGTGGTTTTAAACCGCACGTCGCCTCCGCAAGGCCGAGTTGGACCTTGAGTTCTTACAGTACTGCAGAATCAACGATATAGTGCCGAAATTCGTCAAATTCAAACTTTACAGAGCTTCGCTTTATAATACGCCCTTTTACTCTGAGGCTACGAGACACCTGCTGGACATCGAGATTGGGAGTAAGAACCGAGCCATCAAGCAATTATCGGACCAATATTCACGTTTGTTGAACAATGTTTTGAATAATCTCTCTATTTTAGATCGTATTATTTTTAAATCATCTTTAAAAAAATCTTTAAATGCTTATATTTCACAGGTGAAAAATGTTCACCAACGTAAACTGTACAACCTTGGTATCTCTATTCCTAAGTTTTCCTAGCAATAATGTTGTTTTCAATTATTCTGATTATCATCTTTCAAGGAGGGAAGAATTCTATTGTCATTTGGTCTAGAATATTGTTTACCTTGTTACAAACCCTCATATGTTAAGTTCTTTGGTTGTTTGGAAACACTTTTTTCACGCCTAGTAAATACGAAAACTGCTGGTTGATGTGGAGAAGTTTCGAAATGAACTTTACTCTGTGGTGGCTCATAAACCTTCATAATTTGGTCACTAACTGACTCCATTTTTTAACAAGAAAGATTTGGAAATTTTTGAAAAAACTGAGTAAACAAGAAAATCTTATCATATCAGGCCAGATAAAGATAAAGGTGTTGTTATACCTAACAAGACGGATTATATCCAAAAAGTTGAAACTATACTTGAAGACAATTCTAAATTCCGTTTCCTAGGTGAACCTGATTTCTCTACTATTTTCAGGTCAGAAGACAAGATTAACAGGTTTCTAAGATCCTTATTTGACCAGAAAAGTTATTAATAATGATACATATCGAAGATTTATTAAGTACTGGAGGTTTCTTACGGTACTATGTATGGTCTGCCAAAAATACATAAAGAGGGTATCCCATAAGACCTATCCTGACATCATATTGATACCCCCGCCCGAATTACAAACTGGCAAAATACTTGGTACCATTGTTAACTGAATTCTTCTTCGAATAGCTATACTTTGAAAAATTCGCTTGAGTTTTAAAGAAAGGATTTTGATTTTATGTCAGGACTCAGACCTGTATAGTTCCTGTGGAAGAAACTATACAGATCATTTTAAATAAGATTTTTACTGATAATGAGACACTATTTCACGGTTTTAATTACGACAATTTTAAGAAACTTTTAACCTTGGCGGTGCAGGACACTGCCTTTATTTTTAATGGTAAAGCTTATGTGCAGGCTGACGGCATGGCAATGGGAAGTCCCCTTGGCCCGGTGCTGGCTAATATTTTTATGTGTGAGTTAGAGGAGCGGTTGCTGGACAACTGCCCTCTGGCTTATCACCCGTTATTTTACTGTCGTTATGTCGACGACACTTTTATCTTATTTAAAGATAAATATAGAGCCGACTTATTTTTTACAACAATGCTAATTTCTGGCCCACGCCGAATATAAAATTCACAATTGACTACGAGAAAGATAACAAAATTGCAAATTTTTTGGATATAGAAGTGTCTCGTAATAATTCAGGATTTTACACGTCGATTTTCAGAAAGAAGACGTTTTCACAGGTTTAGGGTACAAATTTCTTTAGTTTCTGTTAATTTCAATTTTAAGATAAACTCTCTTTTTACTCTTTCCCACAGGGAGGGCTTTTCCCCTTTCTTCTGGATGGTCTGAATTCCACAATGAGGTCACCTTTTTAAAGAAAATATTTTTACTGATAACTGTTATCCCAGTAGTTTATTTTATAAATGCCTTCACAAATTTATGAATATGAAACTTTTACCTTAGCAATGCTATTCAAACTTGTAAGAGAGGATGGACAAGCAAACATGGGAATGGTAATGGGGATATCTAGGGATGAAGTGATACGAGCCTTAAAAAGAATGAGAAATGGGAAGGCAACAGGACCTGACTTAATCCCAGTCGAAGTTTGGAAAGCCTTAGGAGAGGAAGGGGGGTAGACATCTTGTATGATCTGATGGTAAAAATATTCGAACAGGAAAAGATACCAGAAGGTGCGGGAAAGCATATTGATACCCATATTTAAAGGTAAAGGTGATGTCCAGGAATGCAGTAAATAATTATAGAGGTATAAAACTAATGTCTCACACGTTGAAGATTTTGGAAAGAATCATAGATAGCAGGCTGAGAGAGGAAGTTAGAATAGGGAAGGAACAGTTAGGATTTATGAAGGGAAGCAGCACAACGGATGGAATATTTTGCATAAGGCAGCTAATGGAGAAATTCAGAAGAAAAACAACGAGACCTGCATCTGGTATTCATAGACCTTGAAAAGGCCTATGAACAGAGTGCCAAGGCAAGAAATATGGAGATGTTTGAGGGAGAAGATGGTGCCGGAAAAGTATGTCAGAATTATTCAGGAGATGTACAGGAATGTGTATCACTAGAGTGAGGAGTAGTGTTGGTGAGACGGATGGATTTGAGATAGGAGTTGGATTACACCAGGGGTCAGCACTTAGCCCATTCATCTTCAACATCGTGATGGATGTAATGACCAGGGATGTTAGAGAAGCAGTGCCATGGTGCATATTATACGCGGATGACATTGTGTTGTGTTCAGAGGGGAAGGAGGAGTTGGAGGGGAGGTTGGAGAGGTGGAGAGCAGCACTTGAGGAGAGAGGAATGAGAATAAGCAGATCAAAAACCGAATATATGTGTTCTAGTATTACTGAGGACGGTGGAAGTAGCATAAGATTGGGTGGGGAAGAAATAAAGAAAGTACAGAAGTTCAAGTACTTAGGGTCCGTATTAGAGGATAGCGGAAGCATGGACAAGAGGTGAGACACCGAATTCAGGCAGGATGGAATAACTGGAGGTCTGCATCAGGGGTACTCTGTGACAAGAAGGTCCCTCTGAAATTGAAAGGAAAGTTCCATAGGACGGTGGTCAGACCAGCAATGTTATATGGAACAGAAACGGCAAGTATGAGGAAAACAGAGGAGAAAAAGATGGATGTAGCAGAAATGAGAATGTTTGAGATGGATGTCGGGAGTAACAAGGGCTAAGATAGGATTAGAAATGAGTATATAAGAGGAATCACAAAAGGTAGCTGAAATATCGAAGAAAATACAGGAAGGAAGGCTTCGATGGTATGGACACCTGTTACGAAGGGAGGAACGTTATGTTGGAAGACATACGATGGAAATGGAAGTGCAAGGGTAGAAGGAAGAAGGGAAGACCAAGAAAGAGATGGCGTGATTGTGTAAGGGAAAGATATGGAATTGAAAGGTATAAATGAGAACGAGGCACAAGACAGAAATCGATGGAGACGACTCATTCGTAATGGCGACCCCATATAAAAATGGGTTTAAGCTAGGAAGAAGAAGAAGAAGAAGAATGCTATTCAAACTGTACCTAAGATGCCGTTCTATGCCAGTGTTCCTTTTTTAATCAATTCTAAATTCTATGTCAAAATGCAACAGATTAGAACTTATTGTCCGGATATAAAATTTCAGCTGATCCCAACAAACCCATCGACAATTGGATCAATTTTTAAATATAAAGACAAGTTAAACCCTCTCATGGCATCTAATATTGTCTATTTATATACTTGTCCTAGATGTGATCTAGGAAAATATCGGAGCCTCAAGAAGACTTCTTAAGGTCCGAATAGATTGCATAGGGGGTTGAGTTTCCGTACTGGAGTCAAATTATCATCTGAATTTTCCAGCGTCCGTGACCACACAAAGAAATGCAGAGTCAATATTGAATATAAAAACTTTAAGGTCCTTTCAAAAGCGTCTTCTCCGCAGCAGCTAGCGGTCTTCGAATCGCTCTTTATAAAGACGATTGTTCCAAAACTGAACAACCAAACTGCCTCCACCCCTCTGTACCTGGCGTAAACAACAGAGATGCCTTCGTGTTTTGTTTTTTTTTTTTTTAGTCACTCGTCTTCCTTCCTCTACTGGAAATGGTACTTGCGTTTAGTTGGTGTTCTTTTAATATGCTTTAAGTATTGTAATTGTATGTTTTTTAGATGAGTAATCATTTTAATTTTATTTTATTATTGTAATTTTCAGCTTGATAATGGGGCTGGTCCCCGAAACGTTGCATTAAATAAACGCCCATATGAAATATATATATATATATATATATATATATATCTATATATATATATATATAATTATGTATTGGTGATACAAAATACTTTTTTCTCTCTCAGCTCCCTGTGAGCTGCATAAATTATTGCTCCCTAAGCTCATTATGGTGGGCCCCTGTTGTCGGCGCCCAGGGCACGTCCCCCCCCCCCCCCCCCCAGTTGTTTACAATTATGATTGGATGCCTGCCCAGTTTTTGACTGAATATTTATGCTGTTTGATTCTTACTTCTAAGCCCTTGCTAGAGTGACCGACATAAAAAGAGGGGCAGTCCATTCATGGAATTTTATATATCATGTTGTTGCTTTCTGTGGGGCCATTTTTTATTAACATTCCTTTTAGTGTGTTATTATAGATTTTAACAATGATTTTATGGTTTCAAAACCGTTAAAATAAGGCAAGCTGAGAATGTTCTTAGAAATTTCTTTCTCCATGTTACTTACACTATAAAACTTTTTGTGGGCTTTATTATAGCAGATATATAATATACCCATGTGAAGGATAACATAAAGCTGTCCCAATTTTTCTTATGTATTAAATTTCTTGACCCAAATATGTATTGGCGACTGGCAATGTGCAATGCACATAAATTATGTTGTTGGTTGGTTTCTTATAAAAAGTGAATTTACATTGATATGTTTCTCTCTCTATCACAACATCTAAGAAAGGGAGTCAATTGTCTTTTTCCAATTCTAAAGTAAACTTAACATCGATTTTTCCTTCTATGTTTTAGGAGCATTGCACATTGTCAGTCCCCAATATTTTGACCAAGAAATTGAATACATGAGAAAAATAGGGGCAGATTTATGTTATCCTTTACATATTATTAGATATTTGCTATAATAAAGCCCACATAAAGTTTTAAGTGTACGTAACATGCAGAAAGAAACTACCAAGAACATTCTCAGCTTGCCTTATTTTAACGGTTTTGAAACCATAAAATCATTGTGAAAATCTTTTAAGGTCAACCTCGTTTTCTTCAATAATAACACACTAAAAGGAATGTTAATAAAAAATGGCCTCACAGAAAGCAACAACATAATATATAAAATTCCATGCATGGACTGACCCTCTTTTATGTCAATCAATCTAGCAAGAACTTGGAAGTAGGAATAAAAAAGCATAAATATTCTGTCAAAACTGGGCAAACATCCAATGAAATATTCATTCATTTTTGCGAGACAGAATAGTTTATTTTTTAGTAGACTGCAAAGAAAAAAAATCAGAACACAATGGGAAAAAAATTAACTGCTTTCTCATGGATACTTTCCATGGGGACATTAACTTTTTGATGTGGTTTTGGTGCAATGCAGATCAACTATACTTTTTTCATTAAATTTCAGGTAGTAACAAAACAACCAATTTGCTTCTGAGATGGATATATTTCAATCAATACTCTTACCATTTATAGAGGTAGTTTCTAAACTAAAAAGGATGATTTCTTCATTCGGTTACTACACACTTCACTATACATTCCTTGATGTTTAAATACATAGGTGTACCCACAATGACATTTTACGGTCTAATGGATTCATTGATTATTTTCACTTGAGTTATCAATTTTCTTGTTTTTTATAAGGTAACACTAAATTTCTGTGAAGAAATGCTCCCAGATGTATGTTCTGATCAAACTACCTGTATACAACTGTTAAGATGAAGTTATACTACCCATAATAAATACATGTATCAATTACTAGTATAAAAAAGAACAGGAACTTGAATAGTATCAGTTGATATATCCCATGCAGATTCTCAATATCAAAATGGTAATGACAAGGACATTTTATGCTTACCAGTCTCCCATTCTTGTTATTTATGACAGTTGCTGAAGGTTGGCAGTAGAATTATTGTAAAAAAAAAAAAAAGGTTGGCCAAAACTGGTTCATCTGAATGAATACATATACAATCATAAGAAAACTGTTAAAAAATATAACATTTTACTACTTCAAATGACATTTTGGTGGAAAAGACAAGTTACTCATTTACCTGGATCTATAAACTAATTCATTTAAAAAAGGGACTGTAAAATTTTCATTGGGTTTTCTAATTTTGTCTGCAGTTTAAAAAGCACATATGAACAATTAATAATCTTGGATATTGAGCATATATATACTCACATTTCCCTATTTAAGCATGACTGACAAATGGTAGAGCAAGTTTAACTTGGCTGTAAAGATCTGTCCCTCTCCATTCAATTCCATAAATCAATGGATAACTAATGGAAATCTCACTCTTTGCTACCTGCATACAGAAGGCCAAGCAATGATGTGCCATCTGTCCTACTTGTGAGTTTTTTGGTCACTGTAGCTGATCAATTGCTTACAAGCTATTCCACAAGGCCTCATTATCACATATAGGTGAATAGTAGTAGTGAACTACTGTCTCAAAAAGGTATATGTACTGCAATGTGTTTCTAAAACACTTTTGTTTTTGGACAAAAATGTTACTTTGAGTATCAAGAAATGGTTTATTTTTGGCACAAATATCAAGCAGCATCTTGGAGGGAAAATTAACTGGGCCATGCTCCAATTCCTGGAGGTTATACCCACAACAAACCATACTCCCTACCTGAAAAGTATTGATACAAAACCAGACCCAGTTAACCTAACATAAAACCATTCATGAAGCAACATTTATCTTGATCGTTGGGTTTCCACAGCCCAACCAATTTCTCATTTCGTGAGAGACATAGGAGGGTTGTGGTATCTATGGATAATTGAATTACTGAATTTAGGGCATACACATAACATTGCTGAATAATTACAGGTTTTTTTTCTGTATGATTTACCTCAAAGATGTCCCTAAACCTCTAAAAGCAAAGGTGGTATGTGTAGTGCAAGCAATATTCAGATATAGTCTTTGCCACCAAATGAGGCCTATCTTCAGTTTTGTTTTCTTATGAGTCCCTACAAAGCTGCTAGGGTGAAAAGTCTGAGTGCATTCTTTCTACCTACTTCAGAATGGTGTAAAGGTTTTGATTGGTCATTTGTTGCTTTTCTTCAATGACCAGTAGTGAGGAGAGATAAGAAAACATCATGATTGCTACAAAAGTGTTTCTGACTATGCTTAAGTAAATAAACCTACTTGTACTGTACTACCTGCTAGTTAGTTTATATTTTTTTCTGTGGCTACCAATCATGAACAGGAGCCCAAGAATGCATTTAGTAAGAGCCAAAACCTAAGTGTCAATTAAAACTATTGTATGAATTTAAGTTTCAACTGTGGTCCAGAATCCTGATTTGGGAGACAAGGTAAAACATCTTGAAGAGTTGCTCTGGCAAAAAGTGACATTTGATGAATTTAAGAAGTTACACAGTATATGAAAATGGTCCAGACATCCTCCAGTTTCAGCAGGGGTCATGTAACAGTTAACTGAAAATTTGTTTTACAAATCTATTGTATGGTTTGTTGTTGGCATTACTTAAATATGATGGAACTAAAACACTCTCCCCAAAAAGCTGAATGATCAAGTGTCAAAGCTCCTGTCAAACAATAATATTGTGAGAGGTATCCTACATCTGTTGTGTACCAGTAACTCCCAACTAATCGGTCCCACCAGCTGCTGAAAAGGACGTAATAATAATAAGGGGGGTTAGACACAGGAAAGAAATACAGTATGAAGTTTTGCTGTGAATGCCATTTAGAAGAACTTTCAAACACTGGTATTTGTAAAAGTAAACATTTTCAAGCTTCCACAGTTTTCCAGTCTAGTCAATAAATGAAAATTATGAAAAGAGAAATGAAACTTAAAATGTATATTACGAACGGACGTCTACAAGTAGTCCCATTATAATAATTGCCAATACTGCACTGAATGTCTCCAATTAAAGTCATTCTTATAATAAATTATTTCAAGAAAAACTTAATTCATGGTGGATATGAATGTCTACTAAGTTCACACATCAACAATGAACGAGTACATCCTAGGTTTTACAAATGTACCCAAGATATGTATTATTGTGTAAACAATACTGTACTGGATTCCTTTGTATCTTCAAGATGCAAAAGGAATTTTCTTTCAAGAAAGTTAATAAGGTTATAAAGTGTAACAAACTAAACTTAAGCCATTTATTTTTAGCTCACCACATCTACATAATAAATAATAATATACAGATAATAAATCATGCAGCAACAGAAACAATGCCAGATGCATTAAGTCATTTTCTAAGCTAGTTGTAGTATATATGTAGTCTGTGCTAAAACATACATGGCAGTATTACATCCAATGGGATAATGTCAGCAATCAAAATACTTGAAAAAAAATGCATACTTACCCCTTATCAAACCATGAATTTCAAACCAAACAGCCAGTTGTGGTCACTGTCACTATCTCTTTCTGCATAATAAGCGACTCATTCAAAATAGTGTTACATACAATTCTGATGAGCCTGTGATAAAAAGGTATTTAAGGTGGAGAACTTTTGCACTGATGTACACTGCATGCACAAGTACTTCAAGCTTGATATTAATAAATGTATCTAGGGAGCCAGCTTTGCATGTATCAACCAGATTACCTCCGGTAGCTGACTGTCTGAAAATTTCATTATCTTTATAGCGATGCATAACTGTTTTGGCTGGAAGAGTTTATAATAAGATATTACCATATATCTGATGCATTAACTACCAAGGCATCTGAAAATTTTCACTCTCAATGCAAGCTAAAAATTAGCAAAAGGTGTGCCATTCACCCCAAAAGTGCTCATACAAATGTAATTTACACTTATGATTCAGAAACAGTGCTGGAAAAGTAAGCACATATGGTAAATCTAGTGAAAAGTAATATTGCACAAATTACAACTGCGAGCATAACACAGGACCAAAAAGGTTTATTATGTCCTCTGTTATTATAGGCATGTAAGAAAAAAGTTAGTGTTATGGTATTACATAATAAAATTACATCTAATAACTCACAAAAAATAACTGTATCTCAACAGCCATACACCTTATACATTGTGTGATATGATTGCACTGAAAGTGACAGAGATCTACCCTGCCTATTCACAAACAATACTGGTTTTCAGAGCACATAATGATTCTTTTTTATTATATTTGACAACAACTCGACAAATACTTGTTACAGACCTTACTCCATTAACTCTTCTACATACATTTCAGAAATATAAAATAAACACTGAGACAGAACAATTCAATACAGGCAGCCCCTCAACTCCACCCCCGTATCGGCGATTTGTTTTCTGGAGCTTGTTGAATATATGTATCTATAACTGGGGTTGACAGCGCCATTGCCTGGTTATTGGCAGCTTAAGCGCGTGAGACCCTCATGATGACACACATAACGAATATGCATCTTTTTCATGTATCTTTTAAATTTATGCTTTACTTTCACTGTATCCAATAATACTGTATTTAGTCTCATATTACTACTATTGATTATACAAAGTGATCATCTTTTTTTTTTATTGGAAAAATCATCTGAGAAGTAAGTTTATTTCTGATTTAACTCAATTCAGTGATTTTTATGCTTCTAGTTTGCGTAAATAAATCTCTAGAAACACTAATTATATGGTACAAGGTTATTTTTCATTATATGAAGTGTTTTTAAGTGAAAATATGACTTAAATACATCTTGTTTTGAACTAAATTTGTTATTTTTTTTAATAAATGGTATTGGGAGCATATTTTTTTGTGTAAAAAAAATTAACAGATTCCATTTGCTATTCTCACCCTATTTTGTAATAATGCGTACAAGCTTTACGGATTTATCTCGGCGTGAAAGCAACATTAAAATGTGTTCTTTTCCTGTTCAATATTTTTTTATTAAAATAACTTTTTCTCTAGTTTCATCCATTTTGCTGATGTACGATAATTTAGAGTTATTAGCAGTGTGAACATTGTTTTCTCAGATTCAGCTATAACTGCAGCATAAATTCAGCAAATATATTTCCTTGCTGATATTTTCTCTTAGCATATAAAGGTATTAGTAATTGTGTAAAAATATATCATCCTATTTTACTTAGTTAATGTCATTTGTAACATAACTACTATTGTACAGCTGAAGTCCAAACAAAACAGCTGTTGTTATTCGATTCGGTTGTTCGTGGCAAAACAATTGTTTTCGTTCATTTGTTTATGGCTGTACACATTTAAATGATTATAATATTACTAACGATAGTTTTATCCTTCTCTTACCATCAAGCCCCCAGGAATGGAACCCCTGCCGATAACCAGGGCTGCCTGCACTATTACAAGGAGAATTGACTGACTACACATGATCATATTAAAATGTAATACAGTTTTATTTTGATTTAAATTCAATGGTTTTTTCAATAGTTTCAAATGTTTATATATGTTAGAGCAGCATGTACGACGATGACTGCTGGGTTTGATTTCATAATTTATAAAACATACAACCCTTCTCAGCCTGAAATTTGAGCTTATATCTAACATGAAATACAAAGAGGAAACTTTGTAGGAAAAGTATTCTGAATCACTGAATCCTAAACACAAAGATACTGCATAAAACACTTAGAAAAATCATATGAGATATTTAAGAACAATATAACCAAGCAGTAAATGGTTGGAAGAAAAGAAGAATTGATACTGAACAAGACACAAAATGGTCTTATACAACATGAGGAGTTACCTATAAGATTCCTAAATTCATGAAAATGGTCTATTACAGACACTGATATACCATGTTCATATAAATAGGAGGCCATATCAGCAATCAGTTTCAAGGCTCACCTAGAATTGTTGTTAAGCACAAACCTCATCATCATAATGGACTATTTCTGGATTTGGGAAAACCAGAAGGGCAAATATAAAAAAAACTTTCACATAAGAGAAAGATTTTAGGCCTAGCATCCAGTATATACAGGCAGTCCTCTTTTATCAGTGGGGGTTGTGTTCTTAGCGTGATGCTGATTAACAAAAACCACCATTAACTGAAACTGGTGATTTATGGCATGTATGGTGCCAAGTTTCGGTTAATGGTGCAAATAACCGGTTAATGGCACCTCTTTTTGGTATTTTATGGCACCATAACTCTTATTATCGGAACCTTATGGCGCCATAAATTGCCAATTTTATGGCACTAGAGGAGCACCATAAAACCAGTTTGCCATTCTGACTCTATGGCGCTTGGCTCACAGTGTCTTTAACCTGATTTTTTTGGCACCGTTACCCCGTTTACAGTGCCATAACTGTTTTAGAGTGCTGTAACAGCGCCATAAGCGTTATTTATTCCCATTATAATTATGATGTTCCCATTACGCCAATTTTCGGCTTACAGCACGCCATCAGGAAAGGAACCCCCTCCATAAACTGAGGACTACCTATACTTCTTTTGACTTTAGATTCAACCAATACATAATTTCTTAAGTAAAGGAGGAACCATTTGGACTAAGAATTAAAAATACAATTAAAGTTTTGCAAAATATGACAAGAAACACAATAATTATATAAACCATAAAAATCAATTATGGAATTACATAATAGATGGATGCTCAAGCTGCCCATGAATAAAATTCAAGTCTATGGAATAACACATATGCATCACACAAGCAAGTACAAACTCAAAAAAATACATAAGACAAATGGAATGATCAATCACTGGAGAGATCTACAAGTATATGGTCAATGGAATGGCATGTTGAAGAAAAGACCTGAAAACACAAGGCCACTGAATGGTTTGTTGCTGTAGAAACCTCTACATAGTATTATGCCACAAGAATGGCCTGTTAATAAAATGATCCTCCGACACAATGGTACTGACTGGCCTGCTGCTAAAAAGACTCCAAGAACAGAGGCACTTGAATGGCCTGCTGTTAAAAAATGCCTCCACACATATAGGACCTACAAATGCATGCTGATGGTGAAAATCGGTTACCCAACACATTGTCCTTAAAGAGACACCCTGATGATGAAAATGTCTCTAAGCTTTAGACACTAAGGTGTCATTGAAAATGCTCCCAAAAATTTTTGAAAATTATTTCTGACACAACCAATGTCAAGGACTGTTAATGTTAATACCTCTGAACATAATGGCAGTGAATGGTCTGTATTGGAAAAATCTCAAAACATATGGCCAATGGAAAGGTCTGTTGTTCAAAAATGCCTAACAATATTTGGCCAATAAAATGCTGTTGACAAAAATGCCTCCCAACACATGGTCAATGAGGTAGCCTACTGTTGAAAACACCCTTAGGAATTTGCAGCCTAAATTGTCACTGTTGAAAATGCCTCCAAAAATCGAATCAATCACAGTTTTTTTTTTAAATACCTTCAGACTCCAAGCAATCAGAATGACCAGTTCCTGAAATTACCTCAAAACACAAGGCCAACAGAATGGCCTGTTGAAAAAAAAACCTGCAACAAGGTCAAAGACCCCAAAACCATGAGGCCAATGAAATGGAGTTTTACTGAAAATGCCTCCAAACATGAAGCCAATGTCTGGCCATGATAGCTTGTTGATTAAAAAAAACCTCCAAATACAAGGCTACAGGTAGAGTCTGTCACTAAAAATACCTCGATACACGAGGCAATGTTATATGGTCTGTTGTTGAGAAGGCCTCTGAGCACAAGGTTACTGGAATGGTCTGTTGCTCAACAGTTCCCCATACATGTGGGACAATGTCATGGTCTGTTGCTCTAAAGACGTCCTAACACTAGGCCATTGGTATAGCTTGTTGCTGAAAAAGCCTCCAAACAAAAGGCCAATGTAATAGACTGTTGCTGAAAAGGCATCCAAACAAAGGGGTGATGGAATGGTCTGTTTCTGAACAGGTCTCAGACATATGTCCAATGTCATGGCTGAAAATACCTCCTATGACAAGGCCAAAGAAATAGTCTGTTACTAAAAATGCTTTCAAGCACAAGGGCACTGGAATGTCTTTTGCTGAAAAGGACCAAAAACAATTTCTCTCATTACCCAAATGCAGCCATGACTCACATTGCTGCTCTATAAGTAATTTGAGTAAGTGAAGCTGTCCTTATATGCAGTATACCTCACTATTCTCATGGTTCTAGGTAGTTTGACTACCAGAACTTTGATCCTGGTAATTTCACTCCAGGTATTTTGACTCGTGGTAAACTGAAGTCTGGTTTCGTTAACACCCAGTAATTTGACACCCAAAAATACACAAGTACTAGCTTATTCAAAAAGCATTTTTTTTTAAAAAGCTTAGGAAATGGAAATGACATAATTTGATTGTTTGGTAAACTGAAGGCTTACATTACATGCTATTTTTTTTAATACAAGTACTATAGTATATCAATAACATTTAGCGGCTGCATCCAAGCTCCTGGCAGTATAAATACATATTTCGTAACCATGTCCTGTACCATTCAGAGCATCCATGGAGGAAAGAAACTTGTATATGACTTAAAATACATTCATGAAAGGTAGAAAACAAATGCTGATGTATCAAAAATTAGAAGTGTGAAGTGAAGAGTAACAAAGCACGCTTACATACATTAACAGGCGTGTTTTGTAACTTCATTTCTCACCTCCAATAAATTTTTGATCCTTCAGCATTTGTTTTCTGCCTTTCATAAATGTAATTCAAGTCATCTACAAGTTTCTTTCCTCCACAAACGCTCTGAATGGTGCAAGACATGGTTATTAAAAATGGCTTTATACTGCCAGGAGCTCAGATGCAACTGCTAAATGTTACTCATACACTACGTACTTGAATTTAAAAATATGTAAAGTCAGCCTTTAACTTACTAAACTATCAATTTATGTAATTTCCATTTCCTAAATATGGTAACTGCTCTTGGCTATTTAAAAAAATATTCTTCCTTAAATAAACCGGACCGCAAAATACTGGGAATGAAATTACTGGGATAAAAAAACCAGGAGTCTACACCACACTGGCCACCACTCTCATTCACATCACTGTGATTCCAGTCACCTTTATGTCATTTCTTCTTCCTTTAAAGGCTTCTCATCCTAAGACCTGCTCTATCTTTAACATTCATGACTGTAAAACAACTTTATCCTTTCCTGTTGTGCTTTCAAGTGATACTTCTCATTCCTGCCCTTCAGGTCATCTTCCATTACTTGTTTACCCTTCTACTAGTGCACCCTCTGTAGTCTCCAATGCCTTGCCCTTTGGAACTTCCTAACAATTCTCAATCACCGGTAATCCTTGGACTGCTAAAACAGGTAGATTTAATATATGCAAAGACAGTGTTTTATGTGTTGAAGAATAAATGATGATACTGCAGAAGTTTTGCATGCATCCCCCCTAGAATGACACTTACTTCATGGAGATCATCAACCGAGCCTGTGACCTCTCCCATGACTTCTGCTTAATATTTTGGTTTGGTGGTTAGTAAGGAAGAATGCTATATCAACCTTCCAGACTAGTGGAATGTGAGCTGTTCAAGATAAACCAAACTGGTGAAACTAGGAACTGTTTGCAGAGAGTAAGGCCAATTATGATTCATAGTTTCGTAGAACAGGCGTTATTGTAAAATAGATAATTTTAATTTTCTTAATACGAAATATGAATGATAATGAGGGGCAACGACGTGCTAAACATCATGAATGAGATGGAATAATTATAAGATGAGACTAAATCGTATCTGCTCCAACATGAGCGAAATTACACAGAAGTCACAGAATGTAATGAATGTATCATAATATATCAGCATAATTGGTATTTATATTTGTACAGCCAGTCCCTGGTTATAAGTGGGGGTTCGATTCTCAGCAGGGTGCTGATAAGCGAAAACAGCCATTCACCGAAACTCGGTGATGTATGGCGCCAAGTTTCGGTTTATGGCGCCTCTGTTAGGTGTGTTATGGTGGCATAACTCTATTATCGGCACCTTACAGTGCCGATAACAGAAACCTGGTCCATTATGACACCATAAATCGCTTATTTTATGGCACTTGACAAGCCCCATAAAACCAGATCGTCATTAACAGAGTCCGCCGGTAACTGGGGACTGTGTCTGTAGAGGTCATCACCATAATGCAATACTTCACACCTATACTGTCTCTTTATCATATACAAGGCATTCTACTTAAGCTGTTGTTTTCCCACAAACATTCTTTTTGATCCTTTATTACTCTCAACATGGTAAAAACAAAATATGTTTTAATATATGCTCTATTACTCATTCATAATACCCCCAAAAATTTGAACGAATTAGCAACATTGATTAGTTACGGACGGTATACTTGTCGTAAAAATTGAGAAATGTGCCTTTCAGGAAATTGGGTGCAATTTTTATATGTATGTAGTATGTACCATACATCACTTCAGAAAAATTATTTTTCTCAAAAATATTGGCAATCATAACATAAATTACTGTTCCACTATCCAGGGAAGCTCATATTTCACCTGTCTTCTTTCTGCACTTGGTTTGGAAGCTTTTGGTTTCTATTGTTCATCATCAATAAACGTTCTACTAATAATAAGTTCTGATTAAACTGCTCTTTACTAATAATCATACAACTGCCTCTTCAATTTGAAAAGATATTTTGCAGTATTATCCTTTAATCTGTAGAATGAATATTCATCACAAAAATGCCCCAGTTTTCCTTACAAAAGTTTGCTAAAGTAATATATACATATATGTTACCTTATTGAAAATTGTTTTCTATGAAGAAAGCATAATTTTTTATCATATAAATGGTAGAAACTGAGTTTTAAAGAGGAACTCATATGTTCTGTAATGAATAAACAATCTTTATAGATGTCATTTCAAAATCAGGACAGCCTGAGCTACCACTCGCAACCCACAGGATTAAAGAGGTCCTTGACCTCAAGTTAGTCAATATCCCTTAAATAAAACCAATACCTTTCACCCTAATTTTATAAGACATCCAACTATCAGAGCATTTCATATTTAACAAGTCATTTGATACGGGTCAGCACTTGCAATGACTGAAATATAATACGGGTATGTATTATGTCATATATTTTGCTTAAATAATTTATCATGTTAATGCCATTTCCCCACAGCACAAGATACTAAGAATCAACTGGAAGAAAAATAAAATGAAATGAAAAAATGAAAAACCAAAATGGGCAACCTGTAATATTCACTAACTGTTAATCACCATCCATAAATAAGTTTATCTAGATTTACAATGCAAAAAACTGCATGACCTCAATCAGGTACTAATACATATGATATTTATATAATGGGCTATTATGGACTGATAATCTTGTATGACATGACTAGAACGATACCCATCAAAGACTAAGTGGATGGATATACATGACTAGAAAGATAACCGAGAAAGATCAAAGACCAAGTGGATGGATATGTATGAATAGAAACATAACCGTGAAAGATCAAAGACTAAGTGGATGGATATGCATGACTAGAAAGATAACTGTGAAAGATCAAAGACTAAGTGGATGGATATGTATGAATAGAAACATAACCGTGAAAGATCAAAGACTAAGTGGATGGATATACATGAATAGAAACATAACCGTGAAAGACTAAGTGGATGGATATGACATGACTTTAAAAGATAGGTAACCATGAAAGACTAAGTGGACGGATAATCACAAATATTAAACACAGCTTCTATAACAAAAAAAAAGAAGCCAATCATTCATATAAATACGTACCTAATATTCATGTTTTGAACATTCTCAGAATACGTAGTCTTTCCTGCCAGACAGAAGGTCCTTTCAATATACAAGCACTATCTGCATCCTTAGGTATGTCTCAAGACCTTTACTTTCCACATATATTATATACGTGAGGCAGCAAGGTGTGTGGGATTTGAAGGTGGGCACTAAATGATTAATGGGTTTTCAAGATAAAACTTGTTTTGTGTTATACTAAAGCAATTTTACCACATCCTTAATAATATACATATATATGCTTGAATTGTTTGCACATTGTACCTGTTGAATTCATAGGAGGATGGTCAAATCGAATGATATGTAAGGCAAAGTATTCGTATCAGGTAAGAGTCTTTCATATTGGAAAGTACATACTATACTTAATACCAATGAGACGAAGTACATATACTATAGCCAAGGAGTCTCAATCTCTTGATGTTGCATTGAAACAAACTATGAAGAGAGAAAATCAAGCCTCACACAACTACGACAACTAGTCCCAAAAAATTTAAGTCCAGCAATTGTGAGAAATGACTCAATAAGCAGTAGTAAAGATAGCCTGGAGCTGCCAAGTACTTGCAAATTCAATTAGAGACAAATCCACTTGCTGTATATTTACAGACAAAAGAAGCAAAGAGTGCTATGATTTTGTTTCTTTCCTGTTCTACTGTGCCATTTGTTACGCTTCTAAAGGTTCTCAAAACAACTTCTTTTGGACAATAGGTGCCATAGTTCTTCCTTCACCTTGCACAAAGGATTAATTTTGAATTGTTGCCTCTCAAGTCTCAGGTCCTCCATTGGCAAAGCCTGATAACCATCACTGAACAGAGCAAAAAGTGCTCTTTTTCACTCCGGAAGGAAGATAATACAGGCATTGTGAAGACTGTGGAATGGTTTCAGCTACAGTTTATTCTAGTCTTTGCTGGTAAGTTGCTTGCAAATGACAGTGTCTACCAGCGACCAACATCTAGCATAGACCATGTATGAATCTTACAGTAAGACCACATCCAGTGTTTGGTCCTGCATAAAAGCCTCCCAATTAGGAGGTTTCAGGGACCCAAAAGGATCCTCCTTTTTGAAGTGCTAGACAAGTTTATTTAAATCAACTGTAGAATCAATGCTGAGCCAAAGTTTTAATATCTACAAGAGGTACTTTTGTATAACTTCCTGCTAGAAACAGGAAGTTGGTAATTAAAGGTATGGTGAATTCAATCAGATCAATGCCTTCTTCACTCCACATTTTACTGAATCAGTTACCTTTGGGCTGGTAAAAGGCTGTTATCCGAGATTTTGGAGTCCCATGCAATGAATGCCAATGCCTCTTCTTACAAAACTGCTACTTCTGAGGCCTTGCTGGATAACCACCAAATGGCATTGCCTCTCCTAGATCATGAACGAACTCGAGTGTCCTTATGAAAGTGTTGCTCCTATTTGGCCTAATGGGTTCTGACGGTGACGGACTCTCTGACTGAATGCCCACTGGGTTCTGCCCAAGGTAAATAGGAAGGCAACTGTTGAGCCAAAAGCTGAGCATGACTCTTGAACCAAATGTATTTCTAAACTGAAGTCATTCCTCCTGTAGAACTCTTTATGAGTGGCAAAAGCCAAGCCAAGCTAGTAGAAGCTACATGCACATCAGGGGCTCTTGTAGAACTAGAAACCATTCAAGATGCAGCACAATCACGTGCATGTAGATGGTCATGATACCTGGAGGTATCATATAGCAGGTCCTGTCACATTTGAATCCCTTACACAAGTAAATGATCCAGAGGTCATACAGGAGCCAAGCAAGAGGGTAGCACACTTATTCTGTGTACTTTTGCTAAAGTATGGGAGAAAGAGTTTGGGATAATCTTAAAAATTTTCATATGTTTAAAAATGAATGTTATTTTAAAGCAATCATGAACATACAACACAGTTGTAGACTATATACTTCATTCAACTCACAAACCTTGTGTCAAGATTTTAATGCACAATGCTCATGATTGAAAAGATTCTTGAGAATAAAAGGAGTGTTGTTAATGTGAGTGTGACTGAACAAACCCAAACAACTTATTGACAACATATCATGTGGAGGCAAAGTGTCAGTGATGCTTACCATATTGTGTCGTTTAGCAACATATTTTCATGGGCTTCTTTGTATGGAGAGTTATTATTATTTTTCATTTGTTTTATTTGGTCTATCGCAGTCATCCTATTCGACTGGGTGGTTACTATAGTGTGGGGTTCCTGGTTGCATCCTGCCTCCTTAGGAATCCATCCATCACTTTTCTTACTATGCGCACTGTTTCTAATAGCACATTCTTCTGCATGAGTTCTGGAACTACTTCAGCATCTAGTTTTTCAAAGTTCCTTTCCGGGGATCTTGGGATCATGCATAGTGTTCCTATGATTATGGGTACAATTTCCACTACCATATCCCATATCCTTCTTATTTCTATTTTCAGGCCTTACTTATAATTTTTTTCTCATCTACTCTAGTGCCCCATGGTAGTGTAACATCAATGAGTGACACTTTCAATCGGCGTCAAGACTGGGCTATTGGCATGTATCACCCTGTCTGTTCTGATATCATAATCCCAGAGAATCTTTGCCTAATCGTTTTCTATCACTCTCTCAGGTTGGAGTTCGTACCACTTATTACTGTAAACTAGCTGGTGTTTCTTACACAGGCTCCAATGGAGGGCTTTTGCTACTGAATCATGCCTGACATTTGGTTGGTATTAGGTTTATGGCCTTGTTTTTCATATTATTATTATTAAATAGTTTAACTAGACCACTGAACTAATTTAGTTAGCACTCACACGGCTGGCTCAAGGGATTTGTCTTTATTAATGATAAAGTTTAGATTTTATTTATTAAATTACAGCTCCTTAAAAATTCTATATTTGGCTTAATTGAAAATGATGGAGAATATAACAAAATTTCTTGATCTGATTTGTTTCTAAAGCTTGATATTTTATTAATATTTTGGACATTGACTTAACTGTCAGTGTTACTCTACAGTCTGTACATATTGGGATTGGATCACATAGGCTCATCATCAACTACGGTAGCTCACTGAGTTAACGGATAAAAGCATCCGAGATTACACTGACATTCAAGGAACTCCGATATATCGTTGTATATACGTATATGTGAATACATGGTTTTGCTATAATGTATATATTTATATCCTCTACACCTTAAACTAAAATGCTTATAACTGCCTATTTTAATAGTTCACTGCTTAATTTAATGGTTCAGACAAAAATATACCTTAATTTATCATAATAAAACAATTTAATAATTTCAAACAAAAATACACCCAAAACCATCATTGCAAAACACCCAAAGTCATCTTACATTACCCTTTTACAACTGTTACTCTAAAGAATATACATCCCAAAAGTGCTTTAACAGTGATTTACTAATTTCAAAATATTAATGTAAACACAGCAAAATATCTATAGTATAGGTTTACGATCTCTTATCTGTAATTCTACAAACCGAAAACCTCTAAAAACCTATATATTTTTTGGAGAAAAGTAATCATTTGGAAAGATTAAGCATTGTAACTGTTTATAATAATGATGACTTAAAAGTATATTTTTCTTGCTGCATCCAATTACAGTTTGCATGTATTGTTATCATACTGTTACTGTACGTATTACAGAATATAAACATTGTCATCGTACGCCAATTGCATTTGATAGTTTATGCTCTAAAAATCTAGGCTGATTGAAAACTAACACGACCACCAGAGGTCTTTGCACTACTGACAAATTCATTATCACTATTTGCTAAAAGAAACATACTTCAGAGATACTTTTCCTTGAAATTAACAAATTTGAGTTTAAAACATGCACATGACTATGTACATGCATTGTAAAAGTGGAAGTGTGATTTTGCCAGTTCAGGACATTACTTTTGCCTATTCCAAAACATTTTACATCCTGCCCTTTATTCGTTTTATTCAGCATCAGCTATAACTGGCAGGTTTAATTTATGAAGGATGAACAAAAATGTATATAATTTTTATTTATGGAAGCCCCAATTGAGAATTGGCAAGTTTTAACAACTTGTCTACAGTAAATAATGTTGCAATCAGCTGCTTCTTGATTTGGTTGTTTACATTGGTACAGGTTGACAATCCTCTATCCAAAATTCTAAAAAACGGCATTTTTTAGTGAGGATGGAAATTCATCATAAGTAAAGCAGTCGATGATGAAATGCACAGAGAGAGAGAGAGAGAGAGAGGGAGAAACTATTGCTCTTGTTAGGTTGTTATACCAAAATATCGATTTCCAAAAGCTGAATAATAGTTGTACGTATTGGAAATGATATCATTTTAACCCTTACTGGACCGGTAAATATATCGACATGCAGCTCCACAGGCCGGGTAAACTTTGAGGTTGGCCAATACTACTTACAACCGCTTATGCAGCCTCTTTTACAAGACAATCCTAAATTTTACTGACTTATATATGTTTTTCTAATAAATAATTTTATTTTATTTTGTAAAATTATAATTACTGCTCACATAATATCAAAACAGATAAGAAATAAAATCAGTAACAAATTTTTAGCATATTTATTGAAAAATATTTACTTAAATTTACTAAGAATAAAGATTCAGTAACTTTTTTTTTACTTTAATGCTTTTTCTAATATCATATTACAGAGTGATCATGTGCTATTTGCATTCTGGTTTTGTTTACATTCTTAAAATCATCACCTGACTGCATTTTACTGACATCATCAATGTCTTCGGTTGCAGAATGAAACTTAATTCAGGGAGATATTTCTTTTGTATATTATCAAATCTGGGTTTAAAAATTACAACTACTATATTCATAAACACAGTAAATTAAATGAAGTACATGTGTGATTCTGTCAGTTTCAGGTGTTGCTTTTGCCTCAAAATAGTTTTGCAGTCTGCTCATCAATATTTTTTTTTTAGCCACATACTTGCTGTTTCAAGTTAGTGGCATACTTTCTTAACACCTTTTCTCCACTGCGTGATGGATAAATAAAAATGTATTTGATTTTTATTTATGGAATTACAGTGGAACCTCGGTTTTTGTACATAATCCGTTTCAGAACCTTCCACGAAATCCAAAACAATAATTCCCATAAGGCATAACGTAAATACAATTAATGCGTTCCGGACCCCCCCAAAATTTTTTTTTAAAATACATTTTATAGGGAATAAACAGTTTACATACAAAAAAACAATGAGAAATAAATATAAATGACTAATGAAATGAATAAATAAACATTTAACATCACTCTTACCTTCATGGAAACACTTGTTAGTGTATGGAAGATGGAGAGGAGGGGAGAGGGAGGAGGAAAGGTTATTGTTT
>NC_061088.1:33682308-33691064 GCF_015104395.2 Macrobrachium nipponense | reverse complement strand
GGAGGAAAGGTTATTGTTTGGAAGGAGAATCTCCCTTCAGGAGGATTTCAGATATTAAGGACCTATCCAAGTGTACGAAAACTGAGGAAATGTACGATAACTGAGACAAAATTTTATAGAAAAAAAGTCTACGAAAACAGGTTTGACTGCACATTGCAAATATGCAAGTTTTTAACAAAACAACTGTAATGCAACTCTTCGTCAATGTATGTTAGTTACGGTAACTAACATGGGAAACAGCTGCTTATACTATTATAAACTGCAAGAGAGTAAAAGCTTTACCATAATTTTTAGAGTCGAAAACAATGTAAGGGATGCTGGTAAGCAAGTAGTGTACCCACTAAGAGCGCCCAATTTGAAAAAAAACAGCTCGGCGCTCGATCTAGAGGCGAAAACCTCAAAACAACATATCCATTTTGCACCAATACATCCATAAGTACGATATACCATGGTCCATTATCTTGGTGCACTATTGTATCTATAGATTAAATGAGTGAAAAAATTTAAGACAAGTAACTCACATTAAAGTCCTAACTAGATAATGACTCATTAGCTAGTTATCAGCATCATTAAAATGTATACTGGTAATACCTTCACCAAAAACATGTGACTGGATTTATGCAGCAAGCAATGAAAATACTTACTGGAATAAATCAAAATCTATGAAAGAGATAACTTCTGAGAATGATCGAAAAGATTATTTTTCAAGTAAAGCTGACCTTTTGAAACCAGTGGTCCATGAAAGCAAGTAGACAAAATGCTAAAATAAATTATGAATATGAGGACAAAAAAGTATTGAAATGTGATCCTCCTGCAAAGTAACCACCAGGGTAACAGTAAACAGAGCAAATAGTGCCTTCCTGACAGTCATGCACAGAAAGACTACCATCTGTCAAACAGACAAAAGACTAAACCCAAGAACACTTGTATCATGAATATTAGACACTGATAGGGTTGTGGTGAATTAAACTTACCCTATGGCCTTGTATTTTATGGGAAATTTATTTGAGATCTCAGTATAATGCTAAATTCTCAAATCTCTTCTAACCTGTTAATTCAGTAAATTATTTACCTTGATAAGATATCAAAACTCTTAAATATAAATATTATCAACAGTAAACCCACATTTAATCTTTGACATGCCATAAAACTAACAACATTGGCTGAAAGTTTCATTTTCAATGTATATTGAAAATTCTACTGAAACTTTAAACAAGATTCAATCAAAGTTCTTAAATATACATATCTTTAAATGTGACAATGTGAGAATTTGTAACAAAAAACAACCTACAATGATACTAGAGTTCAATAATTCCAAACAGGCTGTAAAACTATTTCCAAATTCTCAAATACAATGTGAAATTCTCAACATAATTCATGTGAAAACGGAGAATTTGGTTTGAAATCCATAACAATGAAAATGACAACAAATTTGTTTAAGTACCATCTTACTAAATACAGCCATGTTATCAAATTCACTGTTCATTGTAACAGAATAACAATTAGTTATATCCATCAATAAATCATATTAATGACGATAGACAGAGCACCTGTCCCTTTGACCTTTAGGATTTCTGATGTGGGCATAGAATGAGAAGAGATCAGTACCATTTCTTTCAAAGCTAAAACACTTTCTTCTACTTCAAGCAGAACAATGCAAATAATTCTTACTCAGAAATAAGTGGCAAATCCCCAGCAGTTTACAGTTATTACATTCCTAAGATTTTAAAACATTCCCCTAAAATTAAGAGCAGAGTTTAAATAATTTTTAACTTTGTAGATATGAACATGGCTTCACCAGTAACATTATGGTAAAGTAGTATATGAATTTTCTAGTCCATCATAACTTTGGGTAGAGTAACAGTTCAAAAAGCTGTTTCTTTCTCATTATGTAACCTGTAACCAAGCTTATCTACATTCTATTACACGATCTACTATGCAGTCTTCAATACCAAATGAAAACTTATGTGCTGGCAATAATCTTAGCGTATATTGGAGCTAAGTAATAAAAAGAATGCCTGTTGATTCTCCAAATGGCATCTTTAAATACTGTTCATTGCAAAATATTTCTTACAGCAGCACTTCTCTACTATTCACTTATCACACTTCTACATACCAGTGATTTAACACAATTTCACTCTAGAGTGCTATAACAAATTAAAGTTTGTTCCCACACAGATAGTACTGAATACACATTCTCTAACTGGCCAGAATGAGGAAGAAACAATAATTCTTGCTGGATTATAACATCACCATATCGTTCTTCCCTATTCAAGACCCTTAGCAGATGCTTTGTAATATTTCTAACGATCTTATTCACATGGTTTTTAATGCTAAAACTGTGAAAAATAAAAGCAAGAATATTAATTCACACAAATTACAAAACTTATTCCCATAAAAATTACAGAAAGAAATGAAAAGGAAAAAAATTGTGGTGGTCAGTAACTAACACAGTAACTGGTAAATAAAACGATACTACCAATGGTAAAATGAAAATGGAAGGAAAAGGTCTAATAAAAAGAAAAAAAATTAGTAATCCCTCATACTTAGGAAAGACTTAGAATTAATAATCTAATGTAAATGAAATTTCATAACATACTCTACCATGCAGATAAAAATACATATGGTATGTAAAATCTAACCATTCATAAGACACTTATGTCTACAAATGAAGTGGAGAACACAATTCACGTTAATGCTTTACCTCCTTACAGACACACCATACTGTATCATTCTAACTACTGTACGACCATTAAACATCTTTAAACATGTAAACACCCATACATATTACCTATGCTATTCAGCCAGAGTTACAGCACACCCAGACAATGCTGGAATGTCATCTTGGACGGAATTTAGCTTCTGAACGTCAACTTTATGAACTGGAAAAAAAATTCTTCTTCACTGTTCCACCAAATTTAAAGAAATTCATTTTTGCTTCTGACACTCCATTAGCACCAGTTATCATAATTGTCATGAAATGTAGAATACATTTTATCACAGTAAAGTATGTCAACACTAGTGCGAAATGTCTGTGGGTAACAAGTCTGAAGATTAAGTCTGCTAAAAATAAACAGTTTGTATACATATACAGTATCTATTTACAGTTTGTATATTCATTTCATTTCTGGCAACTTGAATAAAAGAATAAACACTTTCCATAACAGTGAATTAGAATCTATCAGTTTTCCAAGGTATTCAAAACTGCCCATAACCATGAAATCTCACAGGCAAACATTGGTCAAAATAAGATGGGACTTTGCAAAGCAGACCTCAAATCAACATCACTCTAAGAAGAGTAACAGCATGCATGCTGAGGTATATACAGTTTACATGAAAAAAAAAAAAAAAAAAAGATATTTCTATAATAAAATAAGGTTCTGTATATAGTACTTACCCAGTAATTATATAGCCATTAGTTTCCCCGTACGGCAGCCTAATTCAAATTTCATGGGTAGTGCTTCGATTTTTCAGTATAGGTATACAGTGCCCTCCCCCAACGGCAATACTATGAACAACTTAGCTAAACACTTCATTCTGTAAGTATATACAAACCTTATTTTATTATAAAAATATCATTTTTATATAAGAGACTTACCCAGCAATTATACTATAGCTGATTCCACATTGAAAGGAGGTGGGATCATGGACATATTCTACTTCAAAACATTACGTCAGATAATGAATTTGAAATAGAAAATTGCTAGCATTGAGAAAACATTGCTTGTCGTTCCTATCAGCTAAGAGAGCTATGCAGATGAAAACTGCCTCTGGTTGGCACTCAACTCATGGTGGCATGGCAATAGAACCAAGGGACACCTCCTACTTAAGGGAAACTTTGCAGTGAGGGAAATGTTCCTATGGCTAGCAAAGTATGATAGGTGCCTGCCCTTACCCTGGGTGCAGCACCATAATAAAACAACCAGAAAACACTGACACCTACACTGAAATAAAATCAAGACCCAGGTGGGTACTCCAGATACACAGTACACCCTGGCTCTCCAAACTCAGCACCTTACTGAAAAGGTGAAGAGATAATAATAGGAGAACATCCTGTGCTTCCTTCCATGATGCCATGCCAGTCACTAAAAAATGGTCTTGACGAATGAAAAATTTTGACACTTACCCCTCATGTCAGGGGAAGTTTCGCGCAAGTTTGGCAGTCTCTAAAAATGCTAATACAGTGGTCCCCCCGTATTCGTGGGGGATGCGTACCAGACCCCCCCGTGAATAGTTAGAACCCGCGAATGTTTGGAACCCCTATAAAAATGCTAAAAACAGCCTGTTTTGTTAGTTAAAACTCAAGAAAAACCCACTAAAAATTTTCATACTTGGTTTTTTTAATAGTTTTATCACAAAAAGTGCATTTTATGATGAAATTCATCAAAAAAACCAGGAATTTGTGGATATTTATCATAGAAAAATACCGCAAATGCGCGAATTTTCCGCGAATAATGCGGGGAAACGTTCCCCAGAGAAATCCGCTAATGTAAATGCTTACTTCTAGAGTTTGAACACTAAATATGACCCGAACCATGCTCCCTAAGTACGAATTAAGCTAACTTTTAAATGAAATTAAAGTTACTATAATTTGATTTAAAAGTTAGTTTAATATTTAACCCTTAAAAAGAAATAACTGGTTGGCGTAAAATAGTTACAGGAACTACTACGTGCATACACATCCATTTTCGTACATATACTAGTTACCACTAATTCATGGGATGCCATTTTCTTTTTCCCTCTGAGTAAAAGAAGTTTTCTTTGGTCACTGGGTAAACTTCATAAGTCTGTTATAACAAAGGTAGGTACACAATTCAATGAAATGTAGAGAACGTGTGTACACTTGTAATGTTTCTATACGGTAAAGGTAAAATTCAATCAATTTAAAATCAAGTACTACTAGTGTGAGGGCTAACTATGAGAGAGAGAAATACATACATCATGTGAGGTAAAACTCTGGAGGGGTACCATCTTTAAATAGTGCGAATGGGATCAGATCTTCTGAAAGTACATTAACTGTATGTGCTGTAATTACGTAACATAGTACAAACAGATTGTACCAGTACTTTTCTCAGAGGTTAAGATAGTAACTTTCACAGAACAACAACTCTGTTATGTATCTCATATGTTTTACTAGTTAATCATGAAGGTCTTATATAGAGACACTGAATTACAAACTACCTTTGTATATACTATTTTCAAAAATATAAATAGCATACACAGAATCTCCATACTGATTTTACACTTAAAAGCATGAAAACTTAAATTAGTATACGTACTAGTAAGTACTTCTGAAATTAAACAAAGTTTCTGAAGGGTTATCATCTTTGAAAAGTGCAGTAACTTTGTGAATGGGTATTGCATCTTGTAAAAGTACGTATTAGCACTAACTGTAGGTGCTGTAATTACCTTTGTATCATATTTATGCATGTACAAAACTAAAAACAATAAATTTTTAATAAAGATATTATACAGAAAGGCTTTAAAACTTAAAAATTTACATAAATTAAACATAAACACTTTTGCAGGGTTTTGCTTGTTTCTAGGGGATTCACAAATGTTCGCGCTATTGTGAAGAACTTGTGTATTATAATTAGTTAGGTTCCAATAAAAATTTCGCACTATTGTGAATTTGCGCAACTCGAATCACGTGAGTTTGGGGTATTACTGTAAACAGAAAGATGATAGTGAATCTAATGAGACATATCTCTGTCCAATGATTCTTGCAATGGCAAATGTAGAACACAAAATAGGAACCATAAGTGAGAATTCAGAGCCAACCAGAGACTTAAGTCTGAGATGGCCAGGCAGCGATTCGAACTAGAAGTTAACCCTCAACAGAGGAGAAACAATACTAAGACAAACAAAAAACTCAGTGAGAAGGCAGTACTCTGCTCATCACTCAACTCCATAGGCTGAGTTGCCTGGTAGCACATTCCGTCTTGGAACTATCGAGCACACAACAAATACCCTTGAGCACCTACATGTTAATCAAAACTAGAGGGAAAGAAACCCCCTTGTTGTTGCCAAAACAATACCACAAGTCTTCTCAAATTAAAAATCAGAAACTCTTGAGAGGCCTGAAAGGCTGTCCTGAGTTTCAGGTTAATTAAGAGAGGGTACTATTTGTCTTGGTCACATACCAGAAGAATTAACTTAAAAGGTATGTGCCTATTATTCGGATGGTGCAACTGATAGCAAACACATGTCGAGAGGAGAATATACAAGTATATTTGTAGACTCCTATTGATTGAGCATCAGCCTAATTCTTCTTCACTTTGAAGAGAAAAACAATAAGGGCTAGAAGCAGACCTCCTTCATTCTCTAATGGAGCTATCCTGAAGGAAAGTTTCTAAAGCCATAACAGGCACTGAGGATGACTAGTTCATGCCGAATTGGTTGTTCCCAAAACAGGAACACTGGAGAGATCCTATGATGAAACCAGTAACATAGGATCTCGCATCCTAACTCTGGGGAGTATACTCCGTAGAGTTCTCTTATTCCCTCAACCTGCAATATCGCATGTGATCATCAACTTGCCATGATGATAGTAATCCAAAGAGCAAGGGAGTGTGATGCCTCAGATGGCGCAGAAAGCCTGGACGGGAAGTGGCACTCGACAAAATACACCTGATACGAGAGAGATCAGAGTACCTAGGCGTCAATACCTGGTGTTCATTGTGAAAATCAGAACTATTCTGATAAGCTTCTAGGACAAAGGTATCTGAGAAGGCTCAAATATATCAACGCAGGAGCAAAGTTCTAATCCACTTCCTCTTCAGTGGACGGCAAGTTGGTATCTCCACCTTTAAGAGCATATAGTATACATGAAGGCAAGCGAGTCGACACCTGGCTGTGAATGCCTGTGAGAGGACTGCCTATTGAAAGCAAGAGGTCACTTATGATGCTTCGAATGTCTAGGTGCTAGCACAAGGAGTTCAGTATTAATACTAATTAAGTAAAATAAGTATTAATACTAATTAATTCAGTATTAATACTAATAACGTAAAATAACATCAAATATGAGTCGGACAAACACAACTGTAAGGGGACAAGGCTTCATCGACTAAAGAATACCTCTTCAGAGGCCGAAAGACCAAAGAATCACGCCATTAACCCGATCTATAAGGTGACAAACTGCTTGAATAGATTGACTACTGTGCACTAAAAGATACGCCTTTCCAGCAGTGTTTAGTCGAGACCTATAAACCATGACAAGGGGGGATAAACCTCCTCACTACACATCCATCGATGCCTTTTCAATGGTTCTCTGTTGAAACCTGGGAAAAAACTACAGGTTTGACCAAGGGGGCAAATCCCAGTGACATCCCCCTTGGACTCCCTTCAACTACCAGTATGTCTTCTCCTTAGTGCGGAGGAGCAGGACTGACTTCAAGTCTAGGATACTGGATAGTCATCTCCTCTAACACATCCACAAAGACATCTTTCCTGCGACTACCTGTATGTAAGCTCCCGACGTCCTTTGGACCTCCGGTATGTGTTCTCCCTGGTTTGGGGGAGCAGGACAGTGACCTTTGTCTAGGAGAATCGAGGGACATGTAGCTGCCTCCTCCACTGCACAACACTTCACTGTTACATTGATATTACCAGCCCGAGAAGAGTCTACTTGAGACTCAGAGGTCTGGAAAAACTAAGCACTATTAATAATAATAAGTTACACTGATAAATTCATAATTAAAATAAAATGCTGGCAAAGGTATGGGAAGGAAGCGATAGAATTAGGTGCGGGAGCAAATGACTATGATAGGAGGGGTAGTAGGAGAGAACTGCCATTAGATTTGGGAGGCGAGAGGCGAGGTGAGTCGGTACGCAACAGATGAGAGGTGAGATGCTGGCGTCTCTGGTAATCTTGGTTACTCATTACTTTCATGAAAATAATAGATCCGTAACCGATTACTAACTATTACTTTATATATCAGTATAGAAAATAATGGCATCTAAGTGTGAAAGCATTCATAATGTATGAATAACAATAGCATTTCATATATCAATATATATATTTCAAAATAATGCAATTGTATGTATAACTTCTAAATAATAATATTAATGATAATTTTATATTAAGAAGTCGTTTTCGCATTAAAGTACCAAAACCAATCAGACTCTAGTAATGTAAAAACATTGCTTTTATTCTCCAATTAGTGATAAACAAATAAAACAAATATCACTTACAAATATATGAAATAGCATTTCATAAATTTAGATGTATGTATGTATGTATTTTTAAAATAACGTAACTTTCTAAAATAACCAATATATTTATATCAACAAGTAGTTTCCATATTAAAGACTCAAAGCAAATTCAACTATTAATATAAAAGAATATTTATAATTACATAACCGATTACTAAAAAGTAAATAATTAGAATTATCAGGAATCAAAGTACTAATCAAAATCAGTAACTGATTACATACCCCGCTAACTGACTCGAGTGGCCTGTGCTCCAGACTGCCAAGCAAGCTGGAGGCTAGTAGCTAAGATGTGAAATGTTCACAATTGCCGAGGCCATGCAAGCCTTCTTTCCCAAAGCCCCCCTTAGCCTAATATTAACACCATTCTCTCTTTACTACTTTTCAACCTCCACACTTTGTCTCTGCAAAGGAAAGGGATGTGTATGGCAGGCACGGTAAACAAAATAAAATGCGTTGGCCTAATTGCAAACGTTTGGCCTAAAAAAATATCTTAACATTCACAAATTATTTCAAGGTAACTAACTATACTATTTACCAGGGAT
>NC_061088.1:33664808-33677308 GCF_015104395.2 Macrobrachium nipponense | reverse complement strand
CACCCTGTACATAAAATATTCAAACACAGAGTAAAAAGTACCACGTCACTGACAGTAGAAACAAAATCACCGCAATCAAGTCACTGCATGTTTGTAATTTAAAACTTGACTCTTCATGGAGCAGTAAATTACCTCTAATTTTTGGATATCATGATACTGTACACAAGTGTACCTTCAAAGGACTGAAGCCTCTGTCAGTGAATTTCTTTGTAAGTATCACTATTTACATGATGAAAGCAGGATAGATGCAAAACAGCATTATGAAAACCTCCATTATTAATAGCAGAGTAATAAACAAAACTGTAATTGGGTGGAAAACAATGAATGCTACTGAGGCCTGCTCACCAAGCATTCCATGTTGCAAGTAACCATACAGCTCACAACTTAAATGTAACTTTCACTGGTCTAGCAATTACGGCTTTTGTAAAACAAGAGCTTGGATTTGTTTACCCCAAAAAAATTTGTAACACAAAATACTGTGGTTAGAGCTTTGTGAATAGATAAAATATAGGATACCACAATCAAAGATATGCCTCTGGAAATATTTGTTTCTTCAAATGTCTGCTTAACAATTATTCTGGCCACCACTACTGCTAAAAAATTCTCATGCAAAACCATAACACTGCTCAAATGAATACGTACTTATTTGGCACTACATAACATCTAAAACAAAGAAAAACCGAGTCCCTGACAGAAACTTTTAAATACAAGAGTTATTATTAATTTTTGCCAAATTCCCATGCAAGTAAGTCAGTGCTTACCGCAAACCCATTGAAGCTCTGTGTCCTCCTCTAAACTAAGAGGCTCTTCAACAGAACGAAAGGAACACTGACAGGCATAGGCTCGGCCTCCACGCAGTGAATCGAGATGGGATCGTAGGCGTTCCAGATCAGGGTAATTGTTTCTTAAAAAGAGGTAATCGGTATCTTCAGTCCATATAAACCCGTCAAAAAAAATAACAGGCGAATCACATTTGATACAGCGTAACTGATCACAAGACCTGAAAGAAACGTGATGTTTTATTTTACGAAAACCTATTCATCACGCACACCCACTGACCACAATATGCCTTATTCCACGTAAACTTATCCTGGTCACACACTTATCTGGAATAATCAGAGGAGATTTGGGAGGGGAGGAGAGCATAGTTCCTTATGTAATGGGTTTATAAGTGTAGCATATAGAAATGGAATTTTCATTATAAAATGAAATTTTATTGCATACTTACCGAACAATTATACAGCTGTAGGTTCCCTACGAATGGCAGACAGTAGATTCAAAACTTCCGCGGTGGCACCGCCATCGCTGATGTAGGTGACATCATCTCCCTCCACTCAAGGGAGCTACAGATACAATTGCCCAGGTAACATCAATTCGTTCTGCCCAGCCATCCACCTGTGGGGAGGAGGGAGGGCTTTGATTAATAATTGTTTGGTAAGTATGCAATAAAATTTCATTTTATAATGAAAATTCCATTTTTATTGCAGTGTCTTACCAAACAATTATACAGCTGATTACCCATTGCAAGGATGGGGGGCTGTGGATGTAAGTTATAATTCAAAAATAACATATGATTCTTGAAAATAAAGTCTACCCAAGAGCATTGTTAGTGCCTGTTGTACCTTACCTTGTAAGAGAGCTACTGCAGGAGAATACTGCCTCTGGTCGGTGCTCATCTTACATAGTAGAAGGCTTGGAGTATGACCAATGGGTACCTTTACATGGAGTGGAATATCCTCGTAGTCATGGTGTTCACCACTGACTCAACGAAGATGCAACAAAATATTGCCCTTGCCCTGGGCTAAGACCAGAAATAATCATGTCACCTACACTGGAATAAAAACCTTTACCCACAAAAACTAACACTAAAATGACTGGTGAGTACTCCAAGTACATTGTACCCCCAGACTTCCCTTTAACTTGTCAACCTTGATACAAGGCGAAACATAGGCTAACAGAGGGAGCAACCCCCTATGTCATTTCTCCCAACACCATGCCAACTACCGAAAGTGGACCGAGAGACTTACAATCTTCGAACACTGTCTCGATTTCTTTCAAATAATGCGTAGCAAACACAGATTTAGACCTCCAAAAGGTACTTTGGAGGATAGCGGATAGCGACCATTTGTGTCGAAAAATGAGGGAAGTCGCTACCGCTCGAACTTCGTGCGCTTTCACTCTCAGTAAAGGAAACACTGCATCGTTAGCTTGAGAATGTGCTTCGACAATTAACTCTCTCAGAAAAAAGGAAATAGCGTTTTTTGAGAGAGGGCGAGAGGGATTTTTAACAGAGCACCACAAACGATTCAATTGACCTCTAATCTTCTCCGTTCTGTGGAGGTAATATCTTACTGCCCGCACGGGACATAAGAGCTGTTCTTCTTCTTCCTGGCCTATCAAGTCTGTCAGGTTCTTGAGAACGAAGTTACATGGCCACGGATTAGAAGAGTTTTCGTTTTTCGCAAGAAAATTCCACCTTTTGGTCCATCGCATGTAGCTCGCTAACTCGTCTAGCTGATGCCAATGCAACTAAAAATAACGTCTTCTTGGTAAGATTCCTCATAGACGAAAAAGTAGTAATGGTTCAAAGGGAGGACCAGAAAGCCGTTTAAGAATTATATCGAGATTCCATGCTATCGAACCTTTGACGATTTGGAAGTCTCGAATGATTTAATTAGATCGAAAGATCACTATTCGTGGATATGTCTAGTCCTCTGTGTTTAAAAACTGAAGCCAGCATCGCTCTGTATCCCCTAAATGTCGAAGGCGCTAAATGTTTAACATCCCTTAAGAAAAGAAGGAAATCAGCTATTTTGTTCACAGGTGTTTCAGAAGAAGAGACTTTAGTCTGTCTACACCATTTTCGAAACACTCCCATTTAGACTGGTATAGTCTGTTAGAAGAATCTCTTCTGCAGTTCGCGATAGCTTCTGCAGCTCGTCTTGAAAAACCCTTCGCTCTGACGAGACTCCTGACAATCTGAATCCTGTCAGTGCCAGAGCAGATAATCCTTGGTGGAATCTTTCGAAGTGCGGTTGTCTGAGTAGACATCTCTTTAACGGAAGAAGTCTGGGGAAGTCTACGAGCAAGTCGAGGAGACCTGGGAACCATTCTTTCCTTGGCCAGAATGGAGCGACTAGTGTCAGAGAAACATTTTTGTGGAATGACACTTTGTTCAGCACCTGTCTTATTAGGCCGAACGGGGGAAAGGCGTACACTTCCAGGCCCGACCAGTCTAGTAACATTGCGTCGACTGACCATGCAAGAGGGTCCGGGACTGGAGAGTAAAACGGCAGAAGGCGGTTGTTCCTCGAAGTTGCAAAGAGGTCTATCATCGGCTTTCCCCGAAGTTTCCATAGGTCTAAGCAGACCTTTGTATCGAGAGTCCATTCTAACGGCAGTACTTGATGACGGCGACTTAGTTCGTCCACCAACATGTTCATTTTCCCTTGAACAAATCGAGGGATCAGCGTAACTTGAAATTTTTCTGCCCACAGAAGCAGATCTTTTGCAAGGTTGTAGAGGGTGAAGGAGTGCGTTCTCCCTTGTTTCCTGATGTAGGAAAGTGCTGTGGAGTTGTCTCCGTGAACTGCTACCTCCTGTCACGTCACGAGATGAGAGAACGCCTGAAGTCCCAGGAACACTGCTAATAGCTCCCTCACGTTGATATGAAGAGAGCGCTGCGTTTCCGACCATTCCCCTAACGTTTCGTTCACAGGGCTCCCCAACCTGCGTCGGAGGCGTCTGAAAAGAACTGAAGGGTTGGGTGGAGCGGACGAAGGGAAAGACCCTCTACCAGTCTTGGTTTTGAAAGTCACCAAGCTAAGTCCTCCTTGATTTTGTCTGTAATCAAGAATACTGTCGAGTCCGGTTGAGTCTATCTGCACCATGATGCCTTCAGGAAGAATTGTAGGGGCCTCATGTGCAGTCTTCCGAGTTTGACAAACTGTTCCACCGAAGCTAGTATATTCCTAACAGACTGGTCCAATGGTTGGCAGAACAGGACTTGCAGTCCAGGAAGTCCTGTACTACTTCCAGACACGACTAGACTCTCTTTGGTAAAAGAAAAGCCCGAAAAACTCGAGTTCAGAGTCATCCTCACATAAAGAATGTTCTGAGTTGGAATTAGCCGAGATTTCTCCTCATTTATAAGAAGACCTGACGAGTGAGTTCATGAAAAAGTCCTCTTGAGATCCTTCATGCACTGACTTTCCGAAGAGAAGCGGAGAAGCCAGTAGTCTAGGTAGAGTAACACTGATGCCCAGGAGGTGTAACCACTTTCCCAGCTCAGTCAGCACTCGTGTAAATACTTGTGGTGCTGTTGAGAGGCAGAAGCAGAGCTCGAAACTGGTAGGTCTTGCCCATGAACATAAACCAAAGGTATTTCCTGGAGTCCTGGTGAATTAGGATGTGGAAGTATGCGTCCTGCATATCCAGGGATACCATCCAGTCCCCTTGGCGAAGGGATTCCAACACCGAACAAGTCGTTTCCATATTGAATTTGGTCTTCTGAACGAACAAATTCAGTGCACTTACATCCAGTACGGGCCTCCAGCCACCCGATGACTTGGGGACTACGAATAGACGGTTGTAAAACCCCGAGGATGGTCTGTAGCTTATCTCCTCTATGACAGCCTTCTGCACGAGTCTCTATTTCTCGGGTTAAGGCTACAAACTTCTCCGAGCCTGGAGAGTAGGCGGGTAATGCGATGGGAACATTGGATAGAGGCGGAGTGTCTTTGAAAGGAATGGAATAACTGAACCGGAGAACTTGGGTCACCCAGGGCTCTGCCCCTCTGCGACTCCATTCCTCCCAGAAGAGGCTCAGTCTGCCCCCTACCGGTGCATGAAGGATTGAAGGATCACTTGGACGATTTCGTGTCGGGTTTGGTCGAGGACTTGGTCGGGTGTCGTAAATTCGATGGAGGCCTGACGAACGGTCTAGACCTACCCTCTCGAAAAGGGTTTCTTCTGCAAGAGTGATTCTGAGGTGGTAGGCGTCACAGTCGAGGGTTTAACTCGCTTAGAAGACTGAGCAAGTAAGTCATTAGTAGATTTCTTTTCCAGTGCGCAAAGTGTCTTGGCCACTGTTTCTTCGGGAAACAGATGATCCTTGTCAAGAGGAGAAAACAAAAGGGTGGACTTCTGAGGTGAAGTGACTCCTCTCGAAACAAAAGAACACCAGAGCTGTCTTTTCTTGAGAGTCCCGAATGCAAAGAGAGAGGCCAGCTCATCGCAACCATCCCGAACTGATTTGTTGGCACATGACAAAACCCTGATGCCAGGTCCTCCTGGAGAGTAGGGCAGTCCTCTATTTTCGTAGCTAGGGCTCCGATCGTCCAGTCCAAGAAGCTCATAATCTCTAAAATCTTGAAAATATTCTTTACCAAATGGTCCAACTCAGGTGAAGTAAAGAATATTTTAGCTGCTGCAAACGCGGACCTCCTATTTGCATCCACCAGGCCAGAGAAGTCCCCCTGGGAGGAGGCAGACACTCCCATAGAGGGGGCTTCTCCGGTTCAGTAGAACTTATACCTCTTCTTAAAAAGTTTCGACGGAGTAAAGGCGAAAGTTGCTTTCCTGAGCTCTCTCTTGAACGTCAATCAGTCTTCTATATCACGAAGTGAACATTTAGCAGCCTTGGAAAGTACGAGCTTCGGGAGAAGAGGATCGAAATTCTTCCTTCTCATCAGGAAGATGGAAGCAGGCGACCTGGGAGCGGCTGCTATGAAGTAATCCGGGTACATGTCCAGCAGGTAGAGTCAAAGCTTCGAATAGCACGGGAGAGGGATAGAGTCCGCTTCTAAGACCTCCTCGTCATCCGAAGAGATAGGTGACAGAGATGGTTCTTGATTCGACTCATTGTTCTTCGTACATTGTTTGCTTTCTTTCATCCAGTTCATAAGCTCTTGCAATTGTCAACATAAAGGGACTAGATTCTCGTCTTCTTGAGTTGAAGTTGTAGCAAATGGGGTTGTGGACTTCGACACGATCGACACCGGAGGTCTCGCGCCAGTCAAATTATCTGTCGCATGCGAAGTCAAAGGTAAACTTTCGACAGCTTGATGAGTTGAAGATCTCGACGAACTCAGAATCGGTCGTTCCACAATCGAGTCGAAGGCGGCTGTCGCTGTCGTAAGAATACGAGGCGAAGTCCATGTAGCTACGCTACACGATGGGCGAGAGTTATCTACTTTTCTGTTCCTCTTCACAAGGGGTGGAGAGAACACCTCTTCAGTCGAACATCTCTTCAACGGAAGCGAGACTGAAGAATCACGCCACTTACGACGTCTAATCGGTGATGAATCACTCGACTCTGTCGATAACTGGTTACAGAACGACACACCTTTCCAATGGTGTTTAGTCGAATCCTGCTGTCACACTACAGGATCGACGGAGGAAGCGACTGTCTGTGGGCAAACCCCGACAGTCTCCCTTGGACCTCCGGTATGTCTTCTCCCCAAGGTGGGGGAGCAGGACAGGGACCTTCGTCTAGGAGAACTATCAGGACAAAGCGCCACCCCCTCAGATTGCATTGCACTGACACTTTTCACTTCATGAGAAGTCTTTTCTATGAAAGACTTTACCGATAAACCTAACTGCATAACTGTGTTAGCTAATACATCAAATTTCTTTTCAAATTTAGACTCAAGACTGGCAATGGTGTCAGGAGAAACTCCACAGGAAGTTGGCAAAGGAGTTACAGGAGCAGGAGTAGGAGGACTCAAGATCGGAGACATAATAAAAGGAGAAGGAGAAGGAATAGGAGCAGGTGCTTCGATAGAAGAAGCAGAATAAGCTAAACTAGTCATACTTTCAGCTCTGAGAGCCACCTTCCTCTTCCTATCCTTAATTATCTTCCCCGAGTGAGAAACAAAAACTTTCCACTGTTGTTCACTCCAATCCTTGCATTCATCACAAGTAGATTCTCTAGAGCACTCACAACCCCTACACTTAATGCACTTAGTGTCCGAATCATGAATTAATTTAACTAACCTAGTTTTGCACCCTCCGGCACAAAACCTAACTACTGAAGGACTAGAGTCCGACATGATGGTAAGACCACAAAATTGCAGAAAAGAAATTCAGCTTCAATCCTACAAACACGGAGTTGAATACTTCACCGATATTGGAGAGATATACTTCCCAACAAATGAAGAAAAAGTCTGCACCAACCACCGATGTTCACCAGAAGCCGGCAGAGAACGAATTGATGTTACCTGGTGCTCCACTTAAACTGTAGTGGCAATGGAGCACCTCTACTTAAGTGGGAACTTTGCAGCAAAGGAGTTGTCTGATGGCTAGCAAAGTATCATGGGAGCTTTGCAGCAAAGAATGTAATCTGATGGCTAGCAAAGCATCCATAAGTGTCCTTGTCCTGGGCACAGTATCAATGTACACAACCAGATAATCACCAACACTGAAATAAATACCATGACCCATCCACTGATAGCGATGGGTGTTCCAGGTACGCTGTAACCCCCTCCTCTCACAAATCTAGGCACCTTATTACAAGCTGAATAAATGGTAAGAGAAAATCCTATGCTTCCTTCCACAATATCCTGCCAGTTACTGAAAAATGATTGCAAGGTACTGCAAGACTCTAACACTGTTTTAATTTTCTTTGAAAAAGTGAGATGTGAAGATCGATTACACTTCCAGGAGGTCGATTGTAGAATGGATTTCAGGAGCATACAGTGCCTGAATGCTAATGAGGTAGAAGCTGTTCTTACATCCTTAGCTTCCATTAAAAGGAGGAGGAAAATGCTCTCCTACATCTGAGTGTCTCACAAAAGTTCGATTGTAGACTGGACGTCAGGAGCACAAGTGACTAAAAGCTAATGCAGTAGAAGTTGTTCTCCCATCTCTAGCTTTCACTTGAAAGCAGGCCAAAACCTCTCCTGATTCCAAGAGGGGTATCAGAAAAAAAGTCCAATCACAAGAGAGAGCCATATGTTCTTAGACGAAGGGCAAAAAGGGTCCTTGCCAGTACACTAAAGGTTATGAATGACCCCCTGTGCTACCAATCCTGCTCAGGTCATACCAGAAAACTCCAACAGAAATGAGTTTCTTACACTTCCCAAGGGCCAAGGATGCGGGGAGACCAGGACCAGAAGCTGGCGCTGGATGTACTGAGGCTGTAGGTGGGGCACCAGCTAACTAATCAGTCGGGAGTTGGCAGGTTCCTAGGGTAGAGGTGGCATTCAGCTGTAGCTGGGACCAGGCGAGATGGAAGTCAGGCGAGGAATAAAGCTCGGAATGATGGGTGCTCCTGGGAGTCCGCAGCACTATTACCATCTGTCAAAACCGTCTTCTCTTCCATTAAGTTCCTGAGAGAGAGAACAGATCCAGGACATGGAAGGGTTCTCGTTCATGGTCAAAAATCCCCAGGGTAAACAGGCAAACTATGTTACTGAATCAGACTTCACTCAATACCCCTGTCTGCATCTCTAAAATGTCTTTTGAAGTACCTCTGAAGACACCCCTCCTTCCTGATAAACACCGGGACTTTCCAAAGCCTGTCCACATAAGAGCGTACTAGCCTTGATGGTGTCTCTTGAAGTGAGATTGTTCGAGAAGGTACGAAAGGTTGAAAGATTCTGGAAGAGACCACCAATCACTCACAGTAATCCAGGAACCATAAATTGCAATTCAGAGTGGGGCTACAAGGAACTTCATAACGTTCTGACGATTCTGAAAAAGTACAGCCCTTCCATGACCAATTCAAAAGGTGGAAGAGCATAAAGTCCAAGTTAGAATGATCTTGCAGAGTGGTGTCCTTTGCCTATGCTAGAAGGTTCCTTGAAGGTGGAAGATACTTTGGGTTGGCCTGCCCCAAAGATAGCACATAACCTAACAGATCAAAGGAACTAAGGTTCACTCGGGAGTACAAGTAAGTTTCTGACAGCTCAGTTCATCCGCCCAAAATTCCAGTTGGACTAGAAAAAAACTTGATCAATCGTTCACAGTAAAAACTCTCTTGTCACTTGGGGGCGAGTGCTAGTTACATAAGAACTGTGGATTTAGTCTAAAGACATACAGATCTTAATAAAAAAAAACAATAAAATAAAGATCCGATCATCAGCAACTCATTGTTTGTAAGGAAATCTTGAAGTAACCCTAAAACATCCACCCACACCAAGATTCTAAACTTAATAAATACATAAGTGCCTTGTGATTTACTAAAGCGAAAGCAGCACTACAATCTATTTGAATAACTCTACGTACACTCAAAACCATTATCAAGGTTCTCTTGCAAATGGTTTGTCAAATCTAAAAGAGCATTGCAGGTACCTAACTACTACTTCCTATATGTATACTAACCAGCAGCGAACAATCCTATAGATTCCACATATTTACCGTATATACTTGCATAACACACGATCTCACAAGTATATACAGTAAATATGTGGAATCTAAAGGATTGTTCGCCACTAAGGCTGAGAGAGATGGAGACAATGGCTGAAAAGTTCGAAGACAGTAAATGCCATATTTGTGAGGACATGGCATTTAAAGGATCTTTTCTGTAAGAATCTGTACTAATACTGCTTCACAACCCAACTTTCCCACACACTTAAAGTACACATCTCCTAAACCTAAAGTGAGCACTGCTACATATTCCCAGTAAGGATATAAAGCTTGCAAGCCTTACTTGACAGCCATTAACATGTTATGTGGAGGTTGCTGTTTCACACACACACACACACTATAAGTGTAATCAATAACAACTGAAAGACAGAAATATTAAAGTAAGAAGAATTCATAATGAATGAGAAAACGATTGCACAATTTGCAAAAGGTAATTAATGCAGCTGTAGAGAACTGGAGGGATTCAGTCAGCAAAGTTAGTACATTTTTCCAGGATTATGGTGTGACTTGGATAAGTTCTAAGTGGAATAAGGCATCTCATGATTAATTGTTATGGACAAAGAAATATTTACAAATGTCTCACTTGCATAGTCCATTTTTTTATTACAATTCTCAAAAAACAAACTACCTGTACATAGGTTCCTAACTGCACAAGGGCTTTTGGACTGTATGCTAGATAAAAATGTTTACATGTTCTTATGTGCTAACAATAATATAATATATTCGATAGATAATATAATATATATATATAATATAATACTATAATATATATATATATATCTATATATACTATAAACATTATGGTTATTAAACTTCTGTACCTGTTCCCATACTATTACAATACTGTTGGAAGAATTTTAGTCAAATATTAACCCTTTGAAATGTTGACAATTTATTGAAATGTCATTTGCAATCCAACCTCAGATTTCAATGGTCTAGTGACATGTCATATTAAACCATTTTCATGCAAGCAATACCTCATTCATCCATATTTGTATTATTAGTTATCCAAAAGATCCGCAAGACTCCAATGTACTGTATAGATAATTAGTTTACAATATAATGAATAAAAAACTGTGTATGCAGAAGAGAGAGGCAATGGAAATGTTGTTGATACTCATTAGCATACTGTGAAAAGGGTACTGTAAAAGGTGTAGGTCAAGGTAAGCACTTTGAGAGAAAGGAAGCCGAGTGGGGAGGGCCATTATCTGCAAAGGAGCTTTTACACCTGATATTGCATTTAAAGAAAAAAATAATTTGAAATATCATAAAGACATTTTGTTTATCACTTCTGAGTGGCAGAGTATTTGTATTTTTCATAGCTAACAGACCTGAGGTCTTAACAATAGGATAATCTTTAGCGCGCCAGCTGGACATGTTAAAACAATAAAAAAATTGTATAGCAAGGAATCTGAGATCTGGCAACTCCTGCACATGAGAGGTTGGAGCTGGTTGGTGACCACGTGTCCCGCCTTGGGGAGTGGATGCTTACGCTTTTGCTCTCCTTCCAAGCTGGTTTATTTGTGCCATGTTTCTTTCCTTTTCAGTGTGTTTGTAGTGTGTGTGTTTCAGTTTTGTAATGGAATCCTCAGTCTTCACGTCCTCATCAACGCATGTCAACTCAAATGAATGACCTAATACTCACCTTTTGGTTGCTACAGTTGTCATCCCTAATGGCAGTGAAGTTCCCCCTATAAGAGGAGTGGTGCACCTTTTTGGGCTTTCTTCATGGGAAAGGGTGGCACTGCCTGATCTGAGGGGAGATGGAGGTGGCAGTTCAAAGTCGTCCAGAAGGTCATTCAAGTCATCCGTCTTAACGCTGACAAATAAATATTGCAATTATTATTGGCAGTCATAATAATGGAACATGAGGCAACAAATGAAAAAAGGAAATTTTCAAGGCAGTAAATATAATTTACAGGCAGTCCCCGTCTTACAACAGGGGTTCTGTTCTTGAGATGCGTCGTAAGTCGAAAATCATCGTAAGCCGAAAAACAAAAAAATCCTGAGGAAACCTTACTTTTAATGCTTTGGGTGTATTAAAAACTATGTAAACTGCATTTTTATTACATTTTCCATAAAAAAACCCTTCAACTATTGATTATTTTGCATTTTTGGAGTCCTGTTTCTTCCAGCAGGTTGGAACATGCGTCGTAAACCTGGAAATAATTTCTGTTGAATATAATTGAAAGGCGTTGTAACCTCAAAACGCCGTAAACAGAATCTGCCGTAAGCCAGGGACTGCCTGTATAGAAAATCTGAAAGATTTAATTTGATAATCAACTGGAGATATTATTTCTCTGCTGTGTAAATAAACAAATGTTAAGCACAGGAGCAAGCAAAAAGGTAGAAACTATTGTTTACTGATTTACAAAGCAATGTCAAATCTCTGGAGTTGGGATGTAAGAATTATACAAACCTTTTCCTTCTACACAGCCTTTTTACATTTCACATGAAAATCCATAGATTCATTCCCAGCACCCCACCCCACTCCTATCCCCCCCAAAAAAATACAGACAACTGTTTTTCTCAGTCCTCTTGGAATTTAGAATGGACAGCTGCTTTTATTTCACTAATCACTTCCTTTCCAACCAATTCCAAAAGGATTTGCCTGGCTTCCATTATTTTAGTTTATAGCTTAGAAAATATCTAAATAGCAAAGGCATCAATCTTTGTATTAGCATTAGATGCAACACTCTAAGCTAAGTAGAGATATTTCACATTCACAATTGATCCTTCGTCCCCTTTTCTTGCCGAGAACAACCATATTTGCTGAACACCACCAACATGCAGTAAAAATGCCTTGTTGTCAAACTTCTCAGTTCAAGAGTTGAACTGTGGAACAATCTCTCATGATTTAGTGCAACTGGAACTTCATTAGTTTAAACAAAGATGCAATGCATTACTACCCTCTTACAATTTGCCTTGCATTCTATCAATTTGCTTACATTTTTATCTATTTATTTATTTAAATTTATTTTATTTTTCCTTTTTAATAAGTGATCACTTCTTTCTGTATTTTCCATTACCTTCTGTTACTTCTTTCTAATGAACACCATATTTTTTAGAAGGTTGAATTTCAAGTCAATGGTCCCTGTGGGCTTGTTCCATTAGAGTTCACCTTCCTGATA
>NC_061088.1:33629627-33664308 GCF_015104395.2 Macrobrachium nipponense | reverse complement strand
TAACCTACCATTGTTCCGGTCCCATTAAAAAATGTACTATCCACTGTGAGACATTTGGATGTATGTTTCTGAATTTGGGCATAAACTAGTTCTTCGTCTGATGTAGGTCCAATCTTTTCATCAAAACTGCCCACAGTTATGTCTGGGACGTCGTGTAGTAGCATTGCGAAATGTATCAATTTATGTAAATTGTCGAGTGAAACAGTAGTCCCATCTACCCATTTGGAATTTTTCAATTTCTGTATCCATTCTCCTGCTGAGTCAAAAAGTTTTGAGCTATGCTCAATAAGGCTTGTTGTGCCTTTTCAAATTTTGTACAGCCCTCTTAAATCTCTTACCATATCACAGTGTTCTTATGAGCCATAAGCCGCTCTTAAAAATTCTTGTAATTCGGTCCATGACTGATATTTTGTGTACTGAAAACTTCAGCATCTAAATGACAAATCCCCTCTATTGAAATCTAACAAGTCTTTTGCCTCAGTGAATGCCTCTGTATCATCCTTAATTCCCTTGGCATTTAAATAGTTATTCACCCCTCAATAAAAATTTGCACTGGTTGGGACAGAACGCCATCAACATTGCCTCGAAAAGGGCTAACTCCTGCATATATGTTTGTTATTTTGTGCACCAGTGTCTTGCTTGTACTTGTGTCAGCCATTTTGCTTTTTTTATGATAACTCATACTTTAGGATTCGCCCTGACCTCAGTAACATTGATATATTTATGCGCACGCAAACCACCAACCCAAAATTAATAATATATCATTCATCAATAAAAGATAAAATAAACATGCACCAATCCAACAAACCGCTATTTGCAACTAGCTGCTTCTTAGGTTCAAGGTTAATCAGCTGATTCAACTGGTACAAGGTCACGTTGGTCTATAAAATACTGGAAGAAGGTAGTGAGAGAAAGAAAATGTATGTTGAACCAAAATTTGATGAATTAGCACAAATGTCCCCCCGGCTGCCTCTCTCTCTCTCTCTCTCTCTCTCTCTCTCTCTCTCTCTCTCTCTCTCTCTCTCATGCCATGCACAAAAACGAAACTTATAGTACCACTTTTCTAATGCATTTCAATACCATTAAACCACTATTGTCCACCGAATCCTGAAGGACATCAAAATGAAATACACCAATGAAAAGAATAAATAAACTTATTCACTCACGTCTTCATAGGTCCGAAGTCAGTACCTGGCTACACTTGCAACTGCGCGTAATTATTCCTGTTATGATATAAATTCACTTTCCCCCCACCCCCAGAAACACAGGAACACGTCTTTACACTAAGCAGCAACAAAATGACTGCCTGTGTAGCTATGCGGCTTAAAATTCCCCTTAAGTCGGCAATAGAGTCAGTTGCCCGATACATAATTATAACAACTCTACCCCAAAATATGTCTAACTTATCTAAATTTAGTCTCTTCAGAGGCATTACCTATAGGCTTTAATGTACCTTTTAACCGCGGCCACCAATTTCTCTAGCAGGGAAAATCTCTAATGAGGTCAAATGACACCTGTTTAAACAAAATGGAAACAAAACATATAACTGGTAACGTAACCTACAATTGTTCCGTTGAATGCCATCTCTGGAGTTGGCTGAAAATCGGTTTCAAACTAGGCTAAGGTAAACTCTTGTGGTTACAAAAATATACTTTTTATTTCCCAAAATTAGCTAACATGAAATTGGAATAAAATTAATTAAACCGGACTCAAAAAGAAATGTTAAACTACCATATTCCTCTCAAAATCATATTTAAGTAATAACCCCCTTTTCCCCTAAGTGTCCAAACATTCATAGTTTATTAATAGTCAAAATCAGTCAGAGAAAAACCTATAGGTGATTTCGAATCCATCTGAAATAAAGAGACCATAATTATGACACCATAAAACATTAAAGTTCGTCAATAAAGAATGTGTGCCGCACCTCACTTCCCTTTCTCTAGACTTGAGTAATTGTCACTTCAAATGTTAACTTTTCAAAGTTTCTCGTTACATTGTCTGACGGATCTGCAACATCTCTTCTAGCACCTCTTCTGTGGCATGTTCCACAAACTATCAACCAAAATCAGTGAGTCCCCCTTTGCAACTTTTGCCACTTGACCATATGTCATTTTCTTTTCATTACGAACACACACTCACCAATTGGCACACACATGAAACTTGTGATCTTCGAAGAGCGTCACTGACCCCAAATGTGCGCCGGTAAGCTGTCCTGTTTGTTTTTTCATTTCAGCATCTTAGAGGAATCCAGCGTTTTGCATGTTTCTAACCGGCAAAAGCTAAGGTTAACAACCCGATTATTTAATATTATAGACTGTTGTTGGTGCCTTTGAGATATATATACATATATACACACACACACACACACACACACATATATATATATATAAGGAGGTTGTGCTGACGGAAACGTAGTGTCTGTCGCGCACACATACAAAAGGGGATGGAGTCCCTCTGCGATTGCACTTTTTCGCACATACAAATATACATATTTTTAGGCATACAGGATGCCTATTTAGGATATATATATTATATATATATATATATATATATATATATATATATATATATATATATATATATTGGCGGAAAGGCCGCAATCTATACTCTACATTTTGGATATACAGTGATACCTTGGTTTACAAGTTTAATTCGTTCCAAGAGCGAGCTCATAACATAGAATTCTCGTAGACCAAAATAATTTTTCCCATAAGAAATAAATGGAAATCACTTGATACGTTCCACACATCCATATACACATTATCATATTTTTTTGGTTTTGCCATTGTAATTAATGTTAAAATTATAACTCCTATCATCAGAAATGAATACAGATTAATAATTCAAAATTAAAAATAAAAATAACTGACAATTTAACAAAAAATATTGACAATTTAACTCGCACACTACCTTTGAGGAGCGTCACTGATGGCATGATGGAGATGAGAGGAGAGGGAGGGGGTAACTTGTTGGAGGGAGAATCTCCCTCTATGAGAACTTCTGGTAAAATGTCTGGAGTTCTCTCTCTTAAATGACGTTCACTATCTCTATCTGAATCACTTAATTTATGTTTTCTGGACACTTGGCCGTCTTTTTGTACATCCTTTCGTTCAACTTTCACAAGGAACCTATCTAGAGACGACTGCTTTTGTCTTTTCTTTCAAATTTTTTGGAAATAGGTTCGCTGCATGCCCTACCAAAGCCTTATCTGGGTGATGTTTTTCTATAAAATTCTGCACGTTTTCCCACTGTTTCAACGTTTCCCTAATTTCACTAGAAGCGATAGGTTTTTCAATTTGTCCTTCCTCCTCAGATGAAATGTCCTCCGTGACCTCTTTTTGCTGCTCCTTATGCAACTCCAACAGCTCCTGGGTCGTCAGCTGCTCTTTATGCTCATCCAGAAGATTGTTGATGTCGTCCTTGTCCACCTCCATCCCTATTGACTTGCCCAAGGATACAATTTCATCGTCAACTGCCTCCTGGATAGGTTCAAACCCCAAAATCTCAGTTTCTTCCATGCAGAATTGAGGGCTCTCTCGGTGACCCCTTCCCAGGCTTTGTCAATCAATTTGAGGCAGCTGACGATGCTAAAGTGGTCTTTCCAAAACTCTCAGCGGGTAAGGTTGGTTGCTTTGGTGACCTCGAAGCAGCGCTGGAACATAGCTTTTGTATAAAGCTTCTTAAAATTCGAGATCACCTGCTGATCTGATGGTTGGAGTATTGGAATTGTGTCGGGCGACAGGAACTTGATTTTAATAAATTTAAATTCTTCCACCAAGTCATCTTCAATGGCTGGAGGATGGGCAGGAGCATTGTCCTTAACCAACAAGGCTGTGAGTGGGAGGTTCTTCTCCAGGAGGTACTTTTTGACCTCTGGACCAAAAACCTCATTGATCCATTCAACAAGTAAGATCCAGGTCACCCTAGCCATGTTGTTAGACCTCCATATCACGTTCAGATGCTTCTTCTGCACCTGATTCTTTTTAAAGGTTCGTGGAGTCTCCAAGTGATACACCAAGAGAGTTTAATTTTGCAATCCCCACTTGCATTGGCACAGAACAGCAGAGTTAGATGGTCTTTCATGGGCTTGTGACTGGGAAGTGCCTTTTCTTCTGGTGTAATGAAGGTCCTCCTTGGCATCTTCTAGAACAGGCTTGTCTCATCGCAATTAAACACTTGTTGCAGAATGTACCTCTCGGAATCCACGAACCTTTTAAACTTGGTAACAAACGCCTCTGCTGCCTTCACATCGGAGTGTGCACCCTTCCCATGTTGCACAACACAATGAATGCCAGTTCTTTTTTTTAAAGTTTTCAAACCAAGCATGGCTTGCCTTAAAAGTTTCTTTTTCTGTGTCTACTAACGTGCCTGGCTCCTTTTTAACAGTCACCATATAACAACCGTGCCTTTTCACAAATAATGTTCTCAGTTATAGCATTTCCTGCTAACTGCTTGTTATTTATCCAAATGAGAAGCAACTTTTCTACGGCATCAAGAACATGTGGCCCTTGTTTCGTCACTGTAAGGACCCCTTTCACAACGTCCATTGCTTTGGTTTCTTCTTTTTTCTTGAGAATACTACAAATTGTCGATGTTGTCCTATTGGCCAGGTCAGACACATGTGTAACTCGTTCATGCTTATCAATAATTTCTTTTATCAATTCGACAGTTATCATCTCCTTTTTTGTACCATCTTTCTTAATCATCTTGGGGGCCATTGTCTAGATGCTGTACTGTACATATTTCACTGATATCTTTATGGTGAACAATAGCGATCACAATTAAAGAACACGCAGTTAAAACTCTTAAAATCACTTCTAAATAGTAAACGATGCTACTGAACCGAGTGTCGCTGAGAGAATGGAGATGAAGGGCTGATCAAGAGGTTGGGGGGTGGATAATGCGAGCTTACAGACAACAAAATGGCGTAAAAAACACATGAACACTGTGTGGTGGCATATGGGAATAGCCTGACTGCTTTGTGAGATGCTGTTGTTAGTACTTTTCCACAAAAAATGAACGAGTGGGAGGGAAATTTTTGCTCGCTGTCCAATACAATGCTTGTACACCAATTTGCCTTTTCGTGCTCATACACTGATTTGCTCGTAAACAAAGTTACCCATAGACCAAGGTATTACTGTATATAGAAAAGGCATGTACAATGGAAGGACGGACATTTCGGCAGAAATACCGTCCTTACAGATACTCCCCTCCAAAAACAATGGTTATGACAATAATCGTTGGATGATTGGTCATCAGTATCTTGCTGGGGGGCAGAGGAGTCCCCAGGTACGTGACCCCATTTGCCAGGAACATCCTCTGGCTCTTCGTCTCCTGATGAGTCGGACAGCAAGATGCCTCTCCTGGTGGGAGAGCTGGGGGTTTCGACTACTGTCCTCGGGCAGCCTTGGCAATGTGTGGGTGTGCTGGCAGGTTCCGGCGGTTTTTCATTCTGAGGAGGATTCCTTTGAGGTCCCTCTGCAGTGTTGTCTTCGTCAGGAATGAAGATGGGTTTCAGCCAGTCTATTGAGACCCAGTCCTCGCAGCCATTGATTGCCATGAGGAACGCCTTCTCCGATCAATGGATGACGCGACACAGTCCTCGGTAAGGTCTCGTTAAGGGAGGGCAGATGGCGTCGTTCCTGACGAAGACATGTCTCCAGGGCTTTTGGTCAGAAGTGCCTACTTCTATCAGAGGAGGTCTTGCGGCAGGGAATGAATTTCTGGCAGCTGCCCGCAGTCATGACGGGGACATCCTCATCACAGCTGTCGACTAGGAAGAATTCTCCTGGCACTGTCAGAGTTTCTCCAAAGACCTTCTCCATAGGTGACAGTTCGCCGTTGGTTCTTGGGAGAGTGCGGAGGCCAAGGAGGACCCAAGGTAGTTGTGCCTTCCAGTTTGGACCCAAGCAGTGTGCCATCAGGGAGGTCTAAGGGAGCGGTGGGTCCTCTCCACCATGCCATTTGCAGCAGGACTGTAGGCTGTGGTGGTGTGGTGCTTCGTCCCCATCAGGTGTGCCAGGGCGGTCCAGAGCTCCAGGGTGAAAGTGGTTCCTTGATCTGTTGTGATGTTGTTTGGCACTCCAAAGCGGCTGATCCAGCTGGAGAGGAGGGCTTCGGCACAGGCGTCTGCAGTGGCTTCCGACATCGGGGTGGCTTTTGGCCACCTGGTGGAATGGTCAATCACCATCAGGAGGTACCTGCTACCGTCAGATGGGGGAAGGGGGCCAATGACATCCATATGTATATGTCTCAATGTCTATTTGGGCTGGGGAAAGTTGCCTACTCCTGATGCGGTGTGACTTCCTGTCTTGCTGTTCTGACATGTGATGCAGATCCTGGCCCATTCCCGGGATTCCCTCTTGATGCCATGCCACACAAACCTCTCCGTCACGAGTCTGGTTGTCATGCGGGCCGACGGATGCGAGAGGCTGTGTATCATGTCGAATATCTGCTTCCGCCAGGCTGGGATCAAGGGGCATGGGCAGCTGGTGCTGGTGTCGCAGAGGAGCGTTTACTTGGAGAAACCAAAGGAAATGTCCTCCCACCGGAGGGGGGTGATGGCAGTGCGGTATGCTTGTACTTCTGTGTCGGCAGCTTGCTCTCATGCCATGTCCTCATAGTCCACGCTGAGCTGTATGGCGTCTATTTCCACTCTCGAGAGGGTGTCGGCTACAGGGTTCCTCCCACTGGGGACATATTCAATGGAGCACCCGAAATCAGTGATGGCCTTGATGAAAGCGTGAACCAGTGGCTGGTGGTCTGTCCTTATGGTGAAAGGAACGCCTTCCAGGAAGTATTTGAAGTGGCAGGTGGCTTGGTAGACAGCGAGGAGATCGCAGTCAAAGGTGCTGTTGCGGGTCTCGGTGGGTTCCAGCTTCCTGCAGAAGAAAGCCAGTGGTGTGGGAACCCTGTTGATCAGCTGTTCCAGGATGGCTACGCATGCGATGTTGCTGGCAACAGTCATGAGAGTCAGGGGTGCATCGGGGTCCTGGTGGGCCAAGGTTGTATCTCTGCTGAGGGATGCCTTGATGAAATTGAAGGCACACTGCTGGGCTTCCTCCCATACCATACCAGCTTCTTCGGCTCTCCCTTCAGGACCTCGGTCAAAAGGCTCATGGTGCGTGCTATGTCTGGGAAGAGCCTCCTGTAGTATTCACCATCCTGATGAACTCCTGTAGGGCCTTGAGCGTCCTTGGTGTCGGGAACTTCTCCACTGCGGCTAACTTTGATGCTATGGGACATACTCCTGCTGGGGTGATTTTGTGGTCCAGGAAATCCACCTTCTCCACGCTGAAGGTGCATTTGTCGAACCAGACGATGAGCTCATTCTCCTGCAGGTTCTTGAGGACGGCCCGGACTTGGTTCAGGTGTTCCTCCAGGGATCTGGAAAATATAAGAATGTCATCTACATAGCAGATGCAGAAGGATAAATTGCTGAAGACGCTGTCCATTAGGTGCTGGAAGGTAGCTCCGGCGTTCCGCAAGCTGAAAGTAGAGAAGACGAACACAAAGGACCCAAAAAGCGTGATGATTGCCGTCTCCGGGGTGTCATCAGAATGGACGGAAACCTGAAAAATAAGATTTTAGGAGGTCGACCTTTGATAAGATCTTCGTCCTGTGGAGGGGCCCAGTGAGGTCCTGCATGTTTGACAGGGGGTTAGCTGTTGGGCATGGTGATAATTTTGAGGTGGCGGTAGTCCCACAGGGCCTCCATGTACATCTGCCTTCTTTACCCTATGGAGGGGGGGCCCATGGGCTCGCGGCCTTCCTATTCAGCAGGAGGTGGTGGAATTTTGGTGTCGATGTGGTGGTACAAACTGTGCTTGGGCACAACCCCTGCCACCTAGTGGAGCTCGGGTCTGAAGACCTCTGGGAACTCCTGTAGGAGGGACCCGTACTTGTGGGGGGAGAAGGAGCAGATGGTGGGTGCCCATTCTTGGTTGGAGTTCTCCAGGTCTGACATCTCACTTCTGCCTACAGTCGACGGTAGTCATTAATGGCAGACCAAACCGTGAGGAGAAACGGCAAAACACTCCTGTAAAGGATATGCCGTATTTAGTCCATTAATGGTCAACCGAAGATAGGAGCTCCAGAAAACCAAGACTGAACGCCGTATTTAGTCAGGTAATGGTTATTATGGGGGGAGTGGCCGAAACTTCTACCTGTCCTAATCCGGGAGGTCACCAGTTGTGAGGACTGGACTGAAACAAGGAGAAACTCATACGTGCTGGTTTATTAATCAGAAACATATATATAAGGAGGTTCTGCAGACAGAAACGTAGTGTACGTCACGCACACATACAAAAGGGGACGGAGTCCCGCTGCAATTGTGCTTTCTCACACATACAAATATACATATTTTTAGGCATTCATGAAACCTATTTAGGAGATATATATGTTGGCGGAAAGGCCGCAATCTACTCTACATTTTGGATATATATAGAAAAGGTATGTACAATGGAAGGACAGACATTTCAGCAGAAATGCCGTCCTTACACTTTTTTTTTGCGCCAAATAGTGTTGGTAAAACATTTGTATCTTCCTCAATAATACTGGTAACACTGAACTCCATGAATATACCTTCTGGTAATAAATAATGTTAACTTGTACCAGTAAACTTAATATACCTTCTGGCGGTAAATAACGATAGCTTGTTCTTCATGTTGTCAACTGAATCATTGTGGTACAGATCCAGAATCCTTAAGATTTATTCCATGACAAAGGGCGCCATTTTCTGTGCTTGCCCTGGGCGCCAGTAACCCTAGTTATGCTTCTGCATGATCCAATGCAATATTCATTCATTTAAGTTAAAATAACCACCTGATAAATTGAACTGCAAGATCAAAACATGTCTTATCACGAAATCTTTTAGAATCTGCCATTATACAACTTACTTCCCATTGCAATTTCAGTGTCAGTTGTGGCCCGTTTCATTTAAGATCCTTGTAGTATATGTAACATGTTTGAGAATGACCTCAAAGATACAATCACAGACTTAAATGCAAATTAGTTGCCTTATAGATATTTTCTTTGTACATGTATGTTTAATATATATTTTGTGAATATGTTTGTCTTGCGAAAAAAAGGTTTTTGTTTACCAAAAGTTTGAATGTGGTCAGTTGACGGCCTGGATAATCCTTTAATTGTCTTGTCCCTATGCCTGAGCAGTTGGACTTAATCTTTTTGTAAACCTCTAAAATCGTACCCTTGTTTTGTTTGGGAAGGTTACTAATTCTCCAGGTGTGTTGGATTCTAGGTACTTATTTCCTTTATAATCCCTATCTGTCACTTATACGACCTTTCCTTGTTCACTCCATTTCTATGGTAAGTAAATGACATTGAGTTGAAAAATCGTGCAGCTACTCCATTGCTCCGCTTCCCTTCGCCTTCGTGGCTTCTACCTTTATACATACATACATATTATATATATATATATATATATATATATATATATATATATATATATATATATATATATATATGCTGCTCTTTCATAACGTATATATCTTATCTTTGACTGTATGAAATGTTAGAAGAGAGTTTTGCAACATTTTCAGATTCCTTATTTAGCTTAGAGTTATAGGATGTCTGAAAATGTATGTTCAGATTTTGCATAACATAATTTAAAAGAGTATATAACGTAGAATGTGAAAAGAGAGAGATTAACTTTGCCCGCTCCAAGATAGAAATTGTTTTAGAAACCTGTCAACACGTTTGATTAGAGGAACTCGAGATCTCCATGTTGTTTTGAATACGTCATCACGTCTGATAAGGGACTTCTGTTTCGATGAGTACATGTCTTTGTTGAGCATACTACATACATGATTGGTTTCATATGTGTATGTCTATGCCAAAACCATGTGAAAATTTCACGATTTTTCTGTAAAGTTACGTCATATTAGAAGCTTCTAAAAGGATTGCACCATCTTTCGCATGCCCAACACGTTTTGTGCAAAATCCACTGTTTTCAACTTCCATAAGAAAGGAAGATCCATTCAGACTTAGATCCTCATAGCGTTTAGATCTCTCTCTCTCTCTCTCTCTCTCTCTCTCTCTCTCTCTCTCTCTCTCTCTCTCCTCTCACGCCACTTTTGAGTTCATATTAACATAACGTAAAGATTTTATACACAATGAATGGTCACTTGTAAATTTCAGATTTTGTATTTCTTAGAGTTATTTAGTATTCATTAGTGCTTTTTGTGGAATCTGAACAAACATTGTACAAGTGTGTAACGGCACCTTCTCTTTTGTGAAATATTGTGAATTGGTGAAATTTTTTTAACTAGCTGCAGCAGAAAGAAAATTGGTACCGAGGTAACGTTTTATTTTAAGTTTATTAGTTGCAACTAATAGTTACAATGGTTAGGTGAAACTTTAAATTTTTACACATTGCAAATTTTTGTGTTTTGTGTTTGTTTCATTTGAAGTGATTTTTGTGCCTTTGTCCATTTTCTTATTGAAGTGTTTTTTTTTTGCGCGTTTATCCATTTTCTTATTGAAGTGTGTTTTTATTTTATGTACTGTGTGATTGGTACTTTTTGCAATTTTGGTATTTTCCACATTTTTCTGTGATGTGTTTTCATTTGCATTCACAATTTAATTAACTTAGTTGTTTTCATTACTTAATTGTTGCACATTTAATTGAATTCAACGCTTGTGAATTAATTTGCATTTACTTAGAATTCTGTCCAGTTTTATTGTTGTTTAGCACTTGTGAATTAATGTCCAAATTTTAATTATTTTGTAAAACACTTTTAAATTTTGATTAAATTTTGTGATAAATTAATTTGATTTAATTTTACTTAATTAATCAAAGAATTAATTAAACATTGCTTTGTTTTCCAGTAACAGTACATTTCCCTGATATTGTGAATTTCACTTATAATTCTGAGTTAAATAATAAATTTTTGTATTTAAAATTTTCATAAGTGTTTTCTTTTTCACCAGTATAAGTAAGTAATTATATGATATGTTTAGTTAGGAAAATAGAGTGGTAATTGAGCTGTTTTCCTTCAATTTACATGAAGTGAGTTAGAACCAGGGAAGTACTTAGACTTCTGAAATCAGGGAAATACTTAGACTTTTAAAGTTGTTGATGGAGTGATGCCCTGTAATTATTTTAATTACATACAAGATTACCTCACACCTGTTTTGATGAACTTTGTCTGATTTTCTACAATACTGGTAAGTTGTTTAAGGGATCACTGTTGCCTTTAGAGTTTTCAGTCGTTTAGTACCTGTGATGAAGGTTCAGGTGTCTGGCTGTTGTGAGGTACTCATTTAATGATTGGTAAGTGTAGTAACCAGATACTTGGCACTTTGTTAACTATATATCATATATATATATATCTATATATATATATATATATATATATTATATATATATATATATATATATATATATTTACAAAGCTTCACTGAGCACGTCACCCAGACCATTTTTAACATAAAATTAATTATTAGTAAAAGCCAGATTTCCTTTTTCTTTTTCATTTCATGTTTCTTAAGCTTTTCATGTCTCGTCTCAGTTTTCGTGAACTCTTGTTACATACGTTTGTATGAATATACTTTTTTACGGCAGTTATATATCTGAGCCTTCTAAAACACGTGTTCATTACTTTATAAAATAGGTTACCAATTTCCGAAGCCTCTTTGTGCATACTTTACCCTCACATCAGCGGTGCTCAAAAGTGCATGGGAGCTCCTCCTGGCATAAGGCCAACATAATCTACCAACAAAAAGCAATCTCCTGCGTCCTGTCAAAATCACTTACGCCGGATCAAGCCACTTTGACAACTCATCCCCTTCCTCGGGGTCTTGACCTTGGCTTCATTCTCTCTCTCTCTCTCTCTCTCTCTCTCTCTCTCTCTCTCTCTCTCTCTCTCTCTCTCTCTCTCTCTCTCTGTCCTAGAATAGCAGAATGGCTCTTTGTTTATTAGGCTGGACTCCCGAGTTGTCACCTGTCTCATGAGGACAAATCCTTCTGGCCAGTCGTTTGGAGAATTTTGTAATCGAATTGAGTGGTCGTGGCCACGGATGAACTTTTATTGTCGTAAATCTAGAGAACATAACAGGTTTTTTTTTTTGAACGACACGATCCCAGATATTTAAGAGCGATAATTTGACGCAGTGGTCAAAAGAAAAAATAAATAAAACGATCTAAAACTTTATTTGCCCCGTGCGGTCACACACACACACACACATAAATATATATATTATATATGTGAGTGTGTATGTGCGTGTATACAGTGGCCTCGAAATCGATTTAAAACAAAATGGACTTGACAGAGGTGCGAAAGGTAAGTCAGAGGAGGAGGGCAAACAACAGCGTCGGAAATGACAACCGCATAATCGAGACGCAGCACGTGATATTTTTGTGCGTAACTCCCAGCCTATTCCTCCCAAGGGGGCCCCAACACCCTAGAGCCTGACCCTGACGCAGGAGGCCCCTTATTTAGGGGCCTGCTGCCAGAGAGTGAGAAATTCGGTGGAGCATTTGCTTTGAAGGGGCCCTTACGGGGACGATGTCAACACCCGGTTTGTCTTTTCTTCTTTTTCCTCTTCTCTGTCGACGGAAAAGTTGTATGTTGCCATTCACGATTATTTTGTGGACGAAGTAAATTGCGATGTTTCCCTATTAAGACCGCATAGCAATGGTAAGAGTAAATAGCATAATGTACATTTCTATAAATCAACCTGTATGAATCGAATGTGCGAAAACGTGTTTGTTTAATTAGTCATGCGTGTGCGTATTGATAACCGTTCGTCAGGTTCAGCTCCTTGTTGGATGAATTTAAACCAGACCGCTTCTACGTCCATCGCGCGCCCTTAAGTGTCTGCTACTCCTGTGCTTATGACGACATACTATTCCTTTTCACTTATTATTATTATTATTGTTATTCTTGTTGTTGTTGTTGTGTATTTTATTCCTTTCTTTGTGACGCCATAAATGAAAATGTGGACAATTGACCTGACTGAGGCAATCGCAACTTGCTCCGCAGGCTACGAATTCCTTTATGGAAGCCTTCATATCGCAAAATAGCTTCAAACTTTATCAAAGACATTAGCAATATTGAGATTCAACCCCACAGCAATGCTTCGTTCGTTTTTCAGCTGTGCTTCATAGTTGGGTAGTAAGTACCTCTTACACTGATAGTTAAGAAAAGCTGCTTTTATAAAGAAAGACAATATACGTATATGCTTCTGCAACATGTCTTTACAATAGTGTACCAAACCATGTACTGCTGAAGCTACTGTGTTTGATCAATAAGAAAGCCAAATCAATAGTAATCCACCACGGAAAGGGTCACGCTCGTCCTTATTCAACTTTGTTGGCTGTCTATGAAAGCAAGAATTAGATATAAAATGAGTGTAAACTTCCATTGCGATAAAAATAAAAACCGAAATGTTGAAACTAGCAGAAGTATACTACCAAAAGCATAAATACGTGTAAGAGCATGGACACGCAATTTTCTAAATACGTACACACACATATGTGTATATATATATATATATCTATATATATATATTATATATAGATTATATATATATATCTATAATATATATATATCTATATAATATTACGTTTTAGTCAAAGCTCTTATATCCTAATACTTTAACTGCAACTTGACTTCAAAATATATATATGTAATATATATATATATATATAGTGATATATATATATATATTATATATATCATATATATATATATATAATATATATATATTATTAATTATTATATGTGTGTGTGTGTGTGTGTGTGTGTGTGTGTGTGTGTCATTGGAACCAGGTTGCACGTAGAGATATTGGAAATAAGAGCTTTGACTAATCAGTACTTAAAATGTTCAAAAATTTCCTAGAGACCGAAAAGATGTGAAAACTTGGAAAAACTAGAAAATGATCTAACATATTCATTAAAAAATGGCTGGCGGGGGGGTGGGGGGTGGGGTTACGCCACGGAAGAACAGTTTGTGCAAGAAAACTACCAACTATGATTTATATATAGTAAGTGACAAATAAATCATTCCAAGAGGATAAAATTGTGGCAGACAAAGTCACAGTTTTAGCCTAGTAATTTATGGACAGCCAGCCACCGTTGGTCCTCAGTTTCGTAAATTCCAAAGCCCAGTACTCCCCACTTCTTGATCTAACATAATGACATCATAAGCAAAGTCCCTTGTGATTTGATTTAAGGCGGTCATTCACGCTCAGACTTTTCCTCACCGGTGGAACAAAGTCATATGGGCCCTGGTGTAAACTTTTTGGGTGGGCCTTCTATCATGAAGCAAAACTGATTGCCATAATTTGATCTACCAGTAACTAATGTTCATAAATAAATAAAAAAAAACGCATATTTATATGATTTATGGGTGTGTGCATATGTACCTGTATAGATGCATATATATTGTATAAATATTATAAATATATATATATCATTATTACAGCTTTTGTTAGTATTGTTATCATTATTGTTCAACATATTTACCAATATATTACCAAATAAATCTACTATGACATTATGATGGGGCGAGATGGGCCCCTGATCACAGTGGGCCTGGTGCATTGCGACTCCTGCAACCCCAGTAGTTCGCCGTTGCTTGTCCCCATACATGTCGTAAGAAATGACACGGCAACTGACGTTACGACCAGCGACCCTCTCTGTGTAAATTGTTCATTTGCTTCTTGGACTTGCTAGATGATGGCCGGACACCTGTATGGGGCAATCTAGATCTCTTCCCGATATACTAACCGCCACAATATGATATTTATCGACGAGGAGATCTTACAAGGACCCAAAGTTCAGTGGGGCAATCCAGATCTCCTCATAAGCTTCGGAATATCATCCCGGAATGCTCTTCAAATGTTGTTTGTTTATATCGGAATAACACTTGAATTTCACATTCCATAAGCATGGGTGTGACTTATATAAATCAGTCCAGTCAGTCCAAAACGACTTATCAACTCATACATCTGCCGTAGTAGTTCAAGAATTGTCTAAAATCACGTATCGCAGACGACGCTGTTGTTGAACTGATAGATACATGTCTGTATCGAAGTAACCTCCATTCTCACGCATGGATATGCATTTCAACCATAGAAGAGCTGCATTCCACAATGAATGGGTTAAACAAGTCGCACGGTATATCTGTACCGACTTAAAGCAGTCTTCCGACGTCTAACGCTCCGCCCACTTTTCGACAAATCTTAAAGACCGGAGCTGAGCGTCAATGGGGCCTAAGCAATTGTACACGCACTATTGGTAATATTATTTGCCAATTAATGCTTAATTCAGTTATCTTATATTGCTTAGTCAGATAATTAATTAATTTGTTTAGAGCTCGTAGACAGATCTCTGTGCGCCCTTATTCGTATACTCAGGGAGTAAGCCTAAAAACTACCGTGTTGTCGTTTTTGTTATTGTTGGGAGGGTAGCGGAGCCCTGTGGAAAATCTTAAAAAGGTCTGAAAAAGGTGTTTCGCGTTAAGTTAAAGGTACGGGAAATTTAAGATATGGTATTTTTTATTCATTTTCTTAAGATCACCTTACAGCTTCAGAGTGCCTATTCTTTGACTTGGGAGTTTTACATTAGACTCGGCCCAGTTATTGACTACTAAGTAGTACCTTGTCTCGTCGCAATTTATATGCAGAAAATAAATGTGATTTGTTAATCAATGCTCTTCTCGTCTCAGGTCTTACAATAATTTTTAATAGCAATCCTGCTCCCCTTTCCAATGCATTAATTTTCAACTGACAAACATTGACATCCCAGTATGTCTTGTGGTTTGCAGTAACTATTTTCCCACCTTGCAGACCCTAGAAAAAAGGGGCTTGGCTTGGCTTCCCAGCAGCTGCATCAAGTGTCTCTTATTCCGAAATATCGAGGGTTCATGGCAACAGCACTAAGCTCTGCTCTATTATATAAAGTCTTTGCCATTGCAAGTGCCTGGCTCAGCTCAAGTGCAACTGAAAAAAACAGAACAATTGTTACTACAAGAATAGAAAACCTTATCTTTTACACACAAATATTCCTCAGCACCAGGTGCAATTGGTCGGTGAAGCTCGTACAAGGTACGTATTTAATTACCGTCAGGTAGATGGGGTTACTTACCCAAAGGTCTACCCAACCGATTAATATCCACTCTTTCCCGTCGTCAAGCCGAGAGGTACTACTTGTTTCTGTTCTGTGGCCACAGAACTTGACTTTGATTGTGAAGCACTATTATTACAGCCTTTTTGTAGTTGTTCTCCCTGTTGCTTTGTCTTTATATGACTATACTTAAATGAAGTCTAATGGTTTCTTTCACGATGTTACTGTTATGTATAGTTATTTATGGAAAATATTTAACATTTGTTGTTCCCAGCAATGAAGGTTACACGTTTGTCAATTAGGAATGCACTGTCATGTATTTGGGGAATTTTCTCACATTTTCCGCCTAAGAATATATTAACCTTGCAACTTAGAGATACACAATTGATTGAGTCTTCCCAGAGTGTTCTTGGGCTTTGTGCTCATGGACTAACTGTGCTGTTTTCTGTGCATACTTGTGTAACAGGCAGCTTGTCTTCTCCTGTGGAGTCTCGCCAGTCAGCCTTGGGCCTAACTGGGAAATCTCAGTTCTAGGGTTTTTGCTTTAGTTAAGAGCCATGTCAACAATTTCCGCTTCAGTAGCAAACCCCTCTCTGCTGGAGCTGCTGTTGCCCAATGAACAGGTTAGTTATAGTAACCCATGCCATCATTTCCTTACATATTTGGCATTGGCCCATAGCACCTGAGCTCTGGTTTAGGTGACTGGGAGTGTTACTCCTCTAGCAAGTTGGTAAAGGAATATCTTAAGCTTTTTATCCGTGGTTTGACATGACCTACCTTTGCTGGTTTTGGTTACCATTCATGATTCTTTAAACTGTAGATCCCCTTGCCTCACCCTGGTTCACATGTGTTTGTCGTTGGTAGCATGGATCATGGATGGTATTCATTCCACTCCAGTGCTCAGCTCTCTATGTGCCTCCTACACTTATACACTGTGCTTGCACATAGGAGCTGTGTTTGTGTGCCATAGATGTCCGTGCTCCACCATTGCTTTGTTTTGCTCACGGGTGTTCGTGGTTAGTACTGTTTTGTGCTCTGTACATGCCCGTGCACGGCTGTGGTCATGTTCTACACGTGCTTGTGCACTGCTGATGTCCATGACCCCCCAGTGCTCACAGCCAGCATAGTTTTACGTTGCCGGACTGGTCTACAGGCATGGTTCCCAGTGCAGTTGCAGCAGCTCTTTATACTACGTGGGCGTTCTTATATATTCACTGGTGTTCAGTGTTGGTCTCCTGTGTTGCAGCCCAATACTGCTAACCAGGAACAGAAGTTCGAATCTGATTAGTTCTTGATACTTATATCTGTCATGATACTTGAAAGTGGTCCAGCTCCCACACATGGCTCTGGTCAATCTTTGTACTGTGTTAAGGCAACTTTTGTTGATGTTGGGTGAGCATGTATATATATATATATATGTGTGTGTGTGTGTGTGTGTGTGTGTGTGTGTGTGTGTGCTTTGAAAAAATCACAGTAGATGCACATGTTTTCATTAAATAAGCGAATACCACAGGAAAATGACAGGCAGAAATCCAAGCACTTTTGTCTTTACTAAGACATTGTCAAGGAGCGAGTGAAATACATTTGGAATGAAAGTTACAAGGTAAACAAAAGGATCAAGAATACCAGATGGTTAATTGTCTAAAAGGTAAAAATCAAAGAGATAATCCAGGATTTTGGGATATCACACGGTCGCAAACTTAAACAGATTTAACCCTAACAGAAACTACATCGTACCCATATATCCCAAAACATGTAAAAATTTGTTGCTTATATCTATCTACAACTCTTTTCATTATGAAGGCATCGAGTTTAAAATAAGCCAAGACTTAAATCTAGAACACTTCCATTATTTGACTTGATGAAACAAGATTCAACGATATTCCTTTTAACTGTGTCATTAAATGGGATTAAAGCTCTTGTTTGACTCAGTTAATAGGATGATCTAAATCTCTCATATGTACGAATAATGCATTCGATATTTGTCCAGTTCTCACAGAATATTGGTGCTGCTAGATTCGTTGTGAAAGATATTTTCCGGTTTGTCCGTAATATATTTTATCACACTTTTTACATGGAATTTCATATATGCAGCCGGGAACATCTTAAGGAGAATTTTTTATTATTAAACTCTTACCATTAATATTACTGAAAATAACATTTATGTTAAAAAAGTGTAAAATTCTAGGAATTTCTAAAAACCTTTCATCACACGGTAACTTTAGTATGTTATGCTCACTAAAATCAAGTTTGTCATTAGTTAAATATAGTGTTTTTCTTGCTCTTTTCCATGCCACATCTACAAAAGTCCTGTGGTACTTAAGTTTCAAAGCAATATCATAAATAGTTTTAATCTTGATGTCAATAAACTGCGGGCTACTGACACGTAAAGCCCTTATGAACATCCCAGAAAAAACAGAGAATTTAACATTTTGATGGTGATTGGAGTAGTAGTAGTGAACAAAAGAGGCAATGTTAGTTGATTTTCGAAAGACTGAAAAGGTGAAATTTCTATCATTTCTATGTATAGTTACATCAAGAAAATTCAATCTGCAATTTCTTCCTTCCTCTTCAGTAAATTTTATAGAAGGGACTAAATTATTGAGATTAATAAGGAATTCCTGGAGATAAAAGGTTTTTAGAAATTCTTAGAATTTTACAGCTTAACATAAAAGTTGTTTTCAGTAATATTAGTGTTAAGAGTTTAAAAGTAACAAATTCTCCTAAAGATGTTCCCGGCTGCATATATGAAATTCCTTGTAAAAAGTGATAAAATATATTACGGACAAACCGGAAAATCTCTTTCACAACGAATCAAGCAGCACCAATATTCTGTGAGAACTGAACAAATATCGAATGCATTATTCGTACATATGAGAGACTTAGCTCATCCTATCAACTGAGTCAAACAAGAGCTTTAATCCCATTTAATGACACAGTTAAAAGGAATACCACTGAATCTTGTTTCAGCAATTCAAATTATGGCAGTGTTCTAAATTTAAGTCTTGGTTTATTTTAACTTTGTATGGCTGCTATGTTTTAGTTTCCCTTATGATTAAAGGTGTGTTTGAGATTGTGAATGTGTGAAATCCGATAATCCTGGATTATCTCTTTGATTTTTACCCTTTTGATAATTAACCATCTGGTATTCTTGATCCTTTTGTTTACTTGGTAACTTTCTTTCCAACTGTATTTCATTCGTACCTTGACAATATCTTAGTGAAGACATTATTTATATATATATATATATATATATATATATATATATATATATAAAGGTTTTTGCCACGAAGGAAAAAATGAAAAAGTGACAGGAACGAGTACTCGGCTATCTCGCTTTTTCATTTTTCCTTCGTGGCAAAAACCTTTATTTATACATAGCACCACGTTTTTATATACTTCGTGATCAAGTTATTCAGAATATATATATATACTATAATCTTTATATATATATATATATATAGATATATATATATATATGCGTGTGTGTTTTTTTTTCTTTTGACATTAAGCCCATTTCCTCTAACAGTCTATGACTTTAGAAATCAAATAATACATTAATCACTGCCACATTCATACCTCACCAGCTGAATCATGAATGAAAGCCATATTTAGGACAGCTCATTAAAAAGCCCTTACACCCACAGTGTTCCATTCACCTTGATCTTGTATGCATTCTTTTGCTCAGGGGCGTCATTTCATTTTTCCTTGGGGGGGGGGGAGTTTATTTGAGGCCCCCCTCCTGAAAGGGGGGAGGGGTGGCAAGAGAAGGGAGCCTAACCAGCCGGGGCGCCGCTGTAATTAAGGCCCCAAGAACATTTCTAGAAATATCAGCAAAAAGAGCAATTTGAAGCCACTTGTAAAGGAAATTTGAAGAATTTTTATTCCTTAAAAAATGCTGTGCATCAAATTTTGAGGTAATAAATGAAGATGAAAAGGAAGTGGAAATTTCTAAACATACCAAGTTATAAACTCTAGTATTGGTTCTAGAATATCTGCAATTTAACGTGTTGCATTAAATGTAGCTCACTACCCACACAAGGGCCATTCAGGAAAACAAGAAGAGTGGATGTGAACAGGAAGATCTTAAGCTTTGGAAAATATGTAGAGATAAAATGCTACAAAATTTTAACAAGGTTCATCTAAAGAAATTTCAAAAGAAGCATATGCTTCATGCATTTCAGATATTATCTACTACATTGGTGGATACCTCCTTGATCTTAATTTAGCAAAATTATTAATCAGTATATATAATTGTTAAGATTTTTAACAAGCTCCTTTTCTGAGGCAATGAGAAGCAAGTCATTGAAATGCTCATTTTTCATGGTAGTTCGTACATACTTTTTCACTAAACTAAGCGCTGAAAACAGTCGTTCATTGCTGGCGGTAGTTACTGGAAGGGTGATGAAAATTTGACCAAGTTTAAGAGTTTGTGCGTAGGCACATTCTAATGGTTTGAGTTCATCATACAATTCAAACAAATTCTTAGGTTTTTCATTCTTATTTAGAAAGTGACTCTTTGTTACAGAAATTTGGGCATTTAGAAGGATTTCAAATATATTATATCTTTGTATATCCTTATAAAACTTTAGTACTATGGCAGACAGTTTCTTATCATTTAAAAAGTCATTAGACTTACAGTCAAGTGCATTTATCGCTGCTATCAGTGGCATATTATGAGTGAATCTGTTAGCCATCTCAGAGAGAAATCTGTCTAATATGTGAAAATAGACTCTTTTGAATGATACCTCAGGAGCAAGACTTGTATTGCCCTCACTCACTCATTCCTGCCTGCTTGACTGGAGTCTTTCAAGTTTGTATCAATCTCAGATGCAGCAGAAAAAATCGTAGCCTTGTCAAAGATATTAGAGAAACCTTCATCTGTTCTCAAGACCTGTAGTTCTTGAATAGTTGACTGTATGAGAGCAAGCTTCAGATAGCAATCATTCCTTTGCTTTCTGCAACATGAAGATTCACTACAAACTTGAAAGACAGCAACTGTTTGTAGAGTCCACTTGAATCAGATCTCCGTCTCTCTTCAACTTTGTAAAGAACTGCTAACAAACTTCCATAACGAAGCTTAACCTTTGCAACTGACAGATAATAATAAGACCATCTTGTTATAGCAGATATGTCTAATGTCAAAACTTGCAGGTCTTATGCTGTCTGTGCCTCTATGAAAAGGTGGTCCCTTGTATTGCTGTTAGTTTTAAATGTGTACAGTGTGTTAATAACTGAAAAGAAAGACGAGAGACCACCGGTATTCTTTACACAGTCACCCAGTACTAAATTAAGCCTGTGGGCATGGCAATGTATGTACACTGCTTGGGGAAATTTATCTCGTAGTTGTGTCTGAACGCCACTAAAGCATTCACTCATGACACTTACCCCATCATAGCACTGTGCCACACACAGTTTGACCAAATTAAACCAGATTGTTCTATCTCCTTATATATAAATTCAGCTAAACTGGGTGCATCAACATTTTCCATGGGATATGTAGTACCAATGACACGTACCTCCACAACTCCTTCACTAAAGTGCCTAACAGCGCCCTCACTAACCAACAAACCCCCCCCCCCCCACAAAGCCCCACAAATGACCCTGCTTTTGCTTCCTGGATAATTACATGTTCAAGCCCCTCTTCATTCCATCCATCCAAAACTTTCTAGGTCTTCCTTGCCCCTTTCTCCCAATACGTCTGAATTTCAAATTCTTAATACCAGCTTATCGTCTATCATTCTAATCACATGACCAAACCACCTCCTGCATTCTGAGCCATCCGTCTACTTATGGGAGCCTTTTTGCCATTTGTACTTTTTTCCATATTCCTCGCGCTAAACGTCTTAAACCACATATACACCAAGCGAGCAAGTCATCTCTACAGATTTAACCTTTTTTTCTTTCATTCACATTCAAAATTCATCTATCATTAAGGGATTTGGCCCTTCTAAGATTCCAACCTTGCTTCCATAAGCATTCTAATTCTCTTTCCAGTCTTTGACAAACTCGCTGTTACTTTCCATGTGTCACCTATTCTGTAGTATTATCCATTTTAATGACTTCCAAATGCATGTTTAAAAACTGCTTTCATTCTCCAGCCCTCTTGTGTTAATCATAGCTCCACCTCTTTCTGGTCTATTTTGCCTTATAACTATAATTTTGCCCAAATTTAATTTCAATATTCTTCTCTTAAAACTTTCATTCTTACCAGGACCTGATTCTGGAGTTTCTCTTCACTATCGGCAAGCACTGGAGACTCAGTTCACGGCTTATGTACCCACAATCCTACCTCTGCATCTCATGTCCTACTCGAGATATTAAAAAGTCAGAGAAACAGTATAATTTTACAGGTCACAGGTATAATTTTACAGCAAAACCGTGCACTTTTCTGTCTGCTTACTCTCATGCTTTACTTTTTGCCATAGAGCTCTGGCATCAAACTTCCCTAGTATGCTGAGTAACTTTAAGTAAATCCTTGTAATTCTTACGGTTATCTGGCTCCTTATTATTAAAAAAAGAATGCTTAGTTAGTCCTCTTATCCATTTGTTGTAACTTTTCCCTCATACTGACAATTCGCTCCGATTAGCCACTCCAACCACTGCGTCGAACTTGACCTTTGGCGTCTGTTTCAAGGCCAAATTTGCTTTTAAATTGTGTCTGAAATGATAATTTTCTATGACTACAAATCATTACTATATATGCCGTACAGACATTTTCTTTAATTTTCGTGCTGTGGCCATAGATCTACGGTTACGGCAATAGCGATTATTATGTAATACAGTTGCCAAATATCTAGTTATTCAAGTCATCTTCACATCACTATCTTTCGGCTATTGTAACTTTATGCTAGTCGCTAGAGCAGATAACAGAGGAGGGGTTAGCGCAGGGCTAACCTTTGTGTTAAGTAAAAACAGATTGAAATGAGTAAAAAACAAAACTTGCAAACGAATATTAGCAGTCTGGTGTACTTGGCATGGATCATAATGAGGCCCGAACGCCAGCAGAGTAAGTGCTGTTCGCTGCTCTTCCTTGGGCATCAACCCCTTAATCGTATCTTTACCTTGTTTCATCATCAATCATAGATTCAAAGCCCTTCGTTTCGTGGTACTCATAAGCTGATGAAAAAAGTAAATGTCTTCAGTTCTTCTAAATTTGACAGATGATGCATATTCAGTTATTTTTATTTGTCTGTCTTATTTCGATCTTGTTTTCCCACTTATGCCTATTATTGTTTCGTTACAATTTCGTTTTCCACTTGCGGACGTCTTCCGCCGAGTAAGCAAGCTATAAAGCTCTTAACTTCAACTTTTGAGTTGTTCCTAAAGTAATGATATAACTGACGAAGCACGTCAACTTCTTATAGTATGAAAGCGAAAGTTTGAAGTCTTTGTTAAAAGAAAAACATGGCAAAAGCTGTCCTGAACCTCACATTAAAAGAAAAACGAGATCAAAGAGAAAGGAAATATTGAAACCCACGTTCATATGCGACGCCCATTTTTGTTTTTACCAGACATGTTTAGAGCAGGCCCTTTTTCGTGTGGTCCTAACTCGAATTTAAACACCTTTGCCCCATAGAAAAGAATGAGACGAATGTTTCTGAAACTTGCAATTAATAGTCCCCCTAAAAAGACTGGCTCGAGCAGCTGAGGGTTAGAATGTGACCCGAAAGCCTGCGACGCTAGCATAAAACCATACTCGGATCTTTTAAAGCTTTGCAACAACAATGATGATAAAAAAAAAAAAAAAAAACTGGTCAAGTGAGACTAAATCACTTGCGTTCCTGTGCATGATTTCGGATATGAAACATGTAACAAATTCATAGTTTTATTGCATTTTCGTGTTATGGAGTCAGTGTGATGGAACGTTTTACTTTATCATGCGAGGTGGACGGAAAATTATATACGACCCCTTTGTTAGGAGGTTTGTCTTTCCCCGTTCCTGCCAGTTTTGACGCGTCTATACAGGTCGTTGAAACAGACCGAAAGTCGATGCATATACATCAATATGGATCGACATGCATACAGTGTTATTATCAAATCAGCCAATTACACAAATTACTCTCTTATGTTCCATGTCGTTCGTCTTTAAATTAATGGTGTCACAATTTTTCACTCTAACATGCGCTTTTGCTTTCTGTTAATAACATTCAGGACCGACTTGTAACATCACATAGTACGTTCCAGAATACCAAAGACATTTTATTATGGGTACAAATGCAAATGCGGTTCCCGGGGCTTACAAAATCGATCGCCTCCAAGCAGGTGTTTTAACCATGAACAAAAATGCCTAGTGGTTAAAAGGATATACAAAAACAGGCGCTGGGAGAATAGCCCCCGATTAGCCAAACGTCTTAAAACGTTAGTCTTTCTTAGGCGTCAACGTTGTATTTATTATTGTTTCGTTCGCGAACTTCAGTCCAAAATAAATGCAAGTTAAGGACATATATGAGGTGAATGCACAAGCTCTGGTGGGACATGAATGCAAAACCATGAGCCCTTAAAGATGCAATGCTCAAATCGTGGGTCTAGCAGCGAGTTTCCCGACATTTTCTCTCGGCCAACTCCTTAGAGAAACGTTTTTGATTTCCGCCTCTTCGACTGTTTACAAACATCTCGTGTGCCACGTGTTCATTTCGCTAGCATGACGCTCCAGAATGGAAAATAAGCCATTATGCGACTATCTATGATGGATTTAGCCTAAAATAGGAATGTTTATGCAGTAACCACTTGGGCTCAAATTAAAGTTGACAAGTTGCAAACATGCGGTAAAGGGGAGCTGTGGCAAGGCACCCTTTGCTTTGGGGGGTGGGGTTGCTTGGGGTCCAGGACTCCAGGGTTTTGGAGGGAAGCAACGTAATTTCTTCATAGATGATTAATAAAAATTCTGGAAACGGAGTGTAGTCATATTATTTCAATAAAAATAAGATGTTAGAATATTTCACGTCAGGTGAAAGCCATTGTGATGGATAAATAATACCTGTCGAGTGATTAAATTACATAGGCCTACCGCATTCTAGAGGTAAATTAACCCTTTTACGTAGAAGCTTCATGAAACTGGATGTTCTAAGCAAATTCTTATTTGTCCTTTAACATGGAAACTTGTCAAGAAAGGAATGAAATAAGTTAAAAGAAGTGTATATGCGTTATTGTAACATTTGGCGGGCTCCTTCCTCCCTGTAAGGCCCTCGCTGTCCTCGTCCTCCGCCTCCCCCCCAAACCCCCACCTCATTCCGCGCATTAGCCTTGTGCGCTACTGCACTTTTGAAAAGTAAATCGACATTCTTCTAAAAGTTTTATTTTCTTTTTGATAAAACGTTGTTTAAAATTTACAAAACTCGTATATATACTGTTTTAAGACTGTCAAAGTGTTTTATTAATAATGTAACAGGTAAGTTATTGCTTGAGAAGACCGTAAAGGCCGGTGCTCGAACGTTACTGGAACGTGCATTTTAGTTTTTATCAGGCGGGAACCGAAAAGGACCAAAAAGGCTCAACCTCATCATCATCCCAAGAACCGATATGGCAAAGTTCAGATTTCCCGGCAAAGCGCTAAAGTTGAATACAAGAAAACGAGTGAGATTTCGAGGCCGATACCCGAACAATACACCGGAGGAGTTATACACAAGGAGAATTCGCCGAGGGCTCGACCTTTTCCACAAATTATTCGGTGACTCTGACGAGGTACAAGAGCGAGGGAAGAAGCCTCTAATGCTTCAACATGGCGCCAATCCCTGCCTCCTTCGTAATCAATATCCCCCTTTGAGTTGGCCCATATAACCCTGACCCTTGTTTTTCCTTTCGCGTCCTCTTTTAATATCACGGCATAGTTCCGTTTTATGAGTGTGAACGCCGTTGATAACATCGTTGTGGCGTCTTGAGCGTCGATACAGACGCCATGAAAACATAACGGAGAAGCCGTTGTTGTTTTCGGTTCATTTCGAGTTGCAACGAACTTTCTGTGAATTTCAGGGTAGAAATGGAACCCCCTTGTGTCGTAGAAAGTAGATTTGTCACCCTTAGAGTGGTGTGCTGACGAAGTGATGCACATTTGTGTAGTTGAGTAATGTACAAGGTCATACGTTCCTTTCGTTGTTGTGCTGGTTTTGTTGTTGTTGTGGATGTGTCGAAACCTGTGCAGCTTAGGACACTCACACTTAACCCAGGCTTTTTACTATTCGACAAACGGAACCTCTGATACTTGATGTGTAACCCCTATTGCAGATGTAGGTCCGAATAAACACACTGCAACCGTGATTTTAGAATGAAAGGTAAATAAGTTGGTTGAGGATTGCTATCCAACGGTGCAATAATGATTAGCCTATAGGCCTAGGTTTTCAACCAAGGGCGTCATTCGACGGGGGCCACTTCCCCCCCTCAAGACACTGATGGCCCTCCCCAAGACTTGGTGTGCCCCCTTACCCTTTGAAATAATAACAGCAGCAAAATTCACTCCAAAGTGAGTCATATATGGCTTCAAAATGCCCACAGATTTTCTTAAATTTCAGCGGTTCTTAGTGTCCCCCTGCCCCCCAGCTGATGGGGCTCACATATCTCACCACCCCCTCAAGAAAAATCTGAAATGACGCCACTGTTACAACACTTCTAAAAGTATCTTAAATGAGATATGTTAAACTAGATTTGTGATGGTGTTAGGCTAGGTGTAGCATTTGTTACAATTCTCATGCTATGGCAGACTTTTCAATGCTAATCTGAAAATGTTGAATCTGACAGTTCCACAAGTTTTGCAACCACAAATACTAGATCTGTTACAGTGATCGCAAGCGTATGGTTGGTCAATTAGGCTAGAGTGATCCCGTAGGCGTGGTGTGGAGGTACTGAGTGGGATGCGGTTTTTACCTATTGCAGTATTTTTTAGGCTGTAGTCTATAAACCTAGTTTATTGTATTGCCCTGTCTTTCTCTTTTCAGTAGTCAGGCTATGAATGACTGGAAGAACGTTATGTATGATTCTATATGTTGGAACCCATAAAGATCAGAAAATTTAATTTGGGAATGAGTGATTGGTAATCCCACAGTTCAGGGGCACAAGTTCCCTGCATTACTTAGTCAAGGTCAGCGCAGACATCAAATATTTATTGAATCATGGAAAACAGTGGCAGACTGTGTAGCTTACTATTTACTTACAGAAACAGATTGTAAAAAAAAAATAAAATAAAATAGATAGGAAATAAAGGAACATAAACATCTTATGTGTTTTGAACTCATGGATTTTGAGAAAAATGTAAATCACTGCTTCTTTAAGCAGATAAACTGCCCATTTCATATTTATTGAAAGATGTCTGGATGAGTTCTGGATTTTGCAATTGAAGAAAACAATTTCTATATTATACAATATGGCAATAGCTTGAATGGTAAAAGCTAGCTAGTTTTTATTCTTTGTAATGTCCTTGGGCCAAAATTACGGTAAAACAACTCCAAGACCATGTTTATGTATATTTTTTAGATATTGTGAAAAAGATATGATATACATAACTTATTCCACGTGATCGTTATATCAAGAGTGTCCTAGGTTTTAGATTTATCCCTTGACATATGAAAATCTGCTTGATTTTTTGAGAGTTCAAATTTTCAACGTTTCTATTCTTATTTTGCTGCTGTAGATGTGTTGCTATCATGATAGAAGGTAGACTTATAAATAGTTTTGCCTGTTCTTTTATAATCGCAGGTTTTATTGTAAAGTTTTGCCAAGTGCGTCAGCAATGGATTTGCATCCTAAATGGGATTAATTTTCCTACCCCAGGTCTTAGTACATCTATATTCATTGCTAGTACAATCATTAAGTTCTTCAGTGTGCTATCTAAATTTTTGTGTGTGTGATGTTTTAGATTTTTTATTTTATTTTTTTTTTAATTCTGATTCTTTGCACCACAAATTTAATGTGATGTTCAATACCATATGAAATTGTAGGTGTTGGTTTTTTTTTTTTTTTTTTTTTTTTTTTTTTTTTTTGGGGGGGGGGGGGGGTTTATAGACCAGTTATTGGAGTAAATTGAATCAAGTTGTTAAATTGTTGCAAATTGAGAATTTCAAGGCTGGTGCAAATGTTTTTGTTGAGTAGGCAGAATAGTTCTAGTAGATTATTTACTATTTCTAGTTTATATATATATATCTATATATATATATATATAGTATATAGTTTTTTTACCAATATGCATGCTTGTCTAGGGTTGCGATAATAATTTTAATCTTTAGCTTTTTTGGTTGTTACTTTGAGTCATTTAACTGATTATACCCTATCAACTCCTTCATGGCGATTTAGGTGTGGTCTCCTCCATTGCCGGCGATGCCACATCAAATATTCCAACTCAACGTTTTATGGTATATGAAGGCAGCATAAGTTTTACAACACAAATATAATTGGTTGTTGATTAATTTTGGCTATTATTGAAAGCCCTCACAATTTTCTAGCATTTTACAACAATAAAACAACAAGTTTATTCTTAAACGTGGCAAAAAAAATTTTCAGCGCTGCCAGTTCTTCTCTCAGGTGTTAAGCTGACCTCAGGGCATAAAGATGTCAAACAGCCCGCGCCTCAACAAGGGAAGCTCGTCAAAACAGTCACTGTCACAGACTCATTAAGGAGTTGTTCGCCTTACAAAAAACATGGAAAATGTTATGAATACTTACTGGAAAGAAACAGAGGACCATATTATGTATGAATACTTACTGGAAAGAAACAGAGGACCATATTATGAATAGATAATAAATTAAATAGCTGCCGATAATGTTATTTGTGTAACCTTTGTACATTTATGCTGCTTTCTCTTATCTGTCTACTCTACATACACAATCCTTAGCTCTCTCTCTCTCTCTCTCTCTCTCTCTCTCTCTCTCATACATACATATATATATTTATTTATATGCAGTAAATTAACACAAAAACCAGTAAATTAAAAGTGCAGAACTCCAGTAGCTTGCAATAATCACAAGAAAGGTCCAAAAAGAGATTTTAATAGGCTTAAATGAAAAAGGGACACCTGGAAGAATGGAAATATTTTCGAAGGAGTGTCGAGGCAATAGGGAACCCCCAGAAGTATATTGCTTCCAGGAGACATTAACAAACGCCAAGAAGGTTAAACCTCCTTGACAGACGCACAGATTAAAAGGGGTAAATAGGAAGGGTAGCCCTTTAAAGACTCGGAGAGAAGTACATTTGGCAACGTAAGAGACAACGCCTAAATCGCCTTGAAGGAGCCGATAGGGTATAGTATTTTATCTACTGCATCAACTATGTAGTTGGGCTACTCTTGCTATTTAAAAACTGCTGTTTTGCTTTTTTTTTCTGTTTTTTACAAATTTAAGTAAATGTGTAAACCTACACCATTATTGCAGTAGGAGACAAATTTTAGTTATAGTCATTTCTTGTTGAACAACTAGGTATGGGAATTTACTGCTCAAGAATCAGCCTATTTTTTTACCTCCAGATTTAAGTAAATCTTCCCATTATAGCAGTAGGAGACATTTTTAAAAATTTTTTTTACATCATTTCTTGTTGAACAACCAGATCTGGGGATTTACTGCTCAAGTTCAGCATACAATGTGTAGCTACATTTTATTTGTTTATTTTTTGTATATATACTCTTGGATTGGATGGGAGTTATCTACTTTATTGTGATATAAAAATGTAAGTTTGTATGTTACACAATTTACCACGAGATTTTTCATGTTTGCCATTAACAGGGTTTGGCATTGCTATCTCATTTCTGCGTTACTATATCAATTAAAACTGAAGTTTTTCATTTCACAGAACAGCCAGGTTATAACAGTAATGTCAATTTCATTGAAGTTAAAATTTATCTTGGCCCTGTTAGTGTCTGAAGAATTTTTGAGTTGTTAGTTGGTATTTGATTTTGTTTGCTCCCAATTTTTAATGGCGTTTCCCATTCCAGGATGAAGATGAGTTTGAAGGCTTTACAAATGGTTTGTGTAAAGAGAAAAAAAGTGTACCAACACATAAACCCAAGGCAGCGGAGAAAAAAGTGGACGAAGTGTGTTCATCTTTGGAGAAGGAAGGGCTGGTGAGAAGGACAAGGACAAGTGCTGTGGCCATGGCTGTGAAAGAAGTGAGGGAGGGGAAAGAAAAGAAGGCCCAAGCCCTTGATGAAAGAACCAGAGTGAAAACGCCACCAGTTGATGGTAAAGATAAGGAGGGTGATGATAGTGAGAAGGCAGTTCCTGAAAGTGCTGTGGTCACTGTGCCGAACGTTGTGGTGCCCCTTGGCCGTAGAAACAGAGTGCCGATAATTGGACACAGTGCTCATAAACAGACAAATTGTAGGATGGGGAGACAACCTACTGTTAAAACTGCGCTGGCCAAGAAATTGCTGGCGAAAGCCAAGAAAAAGTTGCCCTCCTTACCTGTTGTTGGGGAGAAGAGTCCAAAACGTTTCATTCTCCCAACTATGAGTGCCAGGTCATCAAGAATTATCAAGCCAAATAAGAGGCTTTTTGCAGACATTACTGAAATGTGTTCTACCAGCAGTTCTGTGGAGCTGAAAGCTAATGCTGAAGTAGCCGAAAGTAAAAATAGTCTTAGTTTGTCCAGTAAAAGATTAGTCAAGCTCAGAAAATCGCGACCTCACACAAGACTTTTTAGGAGTCATGGGTCTAGTACTCGTAAAGGGTCTGAAGGTGTAGGGCGGGATCGCATGCGAAGGACTATTTCTTTGTACACTGAAGCTATCACCGGTCCCTGTAGGGGTCAGGTTGGAAGACCGCCAAAACGTATGTTGCGACGTCTAGAAGCTCCCCAGCAAGAGGTGGTGGAAGGGGATGTGCCCGAGTCTCCCCAGAAATGTGATCTGAAGGAGTCGAGGGTCAAGGAGAAAATAGAGAAGTTGTTGAGATCGCCATGGGATGACAGACTGAAGCAGTCAGGAAAGGTGAGTCAATGGCCAACTTTATGTGCCACATTATTGAAGTAAATTATACATGATGAATTGCGCAGGGGTATTGAACCAACAGATCTGTATGTTGGCTCTGGGGTCTTGATTTAAGCAAGTGGCTTGTCAGGGCTCTAGAGGAAATCTGCGCTTACTGATTTTGATTTTATTGACAGTATTTTTAAAACAATTGCTACAATTGAACTTTAAGCGCCTCAGTGGCATGGTTGGTTTGGTGTTTCCTTCTCACCTCGGTGGTCGCGGGTTCGACTCCCGGCCATTCCATTGAGGAGTGAGAGATGTGTATTTCTGGTGATAGAAGTTCACTCTCGACGTGGTTCGGAAGTCACGTAAAGCCGTTGGTCCCGTTGCTGAATAGCCACTGGTTCCATGCAACGTAAAAACACCATACAAACAAAATACAATTGAACTTTAATACCTTAATTAAAACTTGTTTTTAAGGAATATTTGTTCATATATGGAACAAACCTTTGGTCTTAACATTAGGATTTACTAGCGCCAAGCTGGAAACTGGTATATGTTTTTGGTATTTTTATATACTGTAATTTGCAATTGAACTAGGTATGACACAATCACTCTCTAATATAATAAGATGGTTTTTAAAACCTAATGGCACAAGATGATTTTCAAATTGTGTGGAGGTTAGTTTTGTCAAAGTCAAAAAGCCAAGTAATGTTTTGTCCATTTTAGCAGGTACATCAAGTGGTGCACAGTAGGCAATACCAAAGGTTGTTTAGTATGTCCCTTTGGCTCCTAGTCAAGTCCATGTAGCTTTTTTTTTTTTTATTTTACCTCCATTCCTGCCTCCTGTCTTTTGAACACTGAATGGCGCGCGCGCACTCCACACTTTACACACACACACACACACACACACACACACACACACACACACACACATATACATATATATATATACATATATATACATATACATATATATACATATACGTACATATATTTATTTATTTAAAGTACAGTACTCATTGTTAAGGATACAGTACTATTTGTCAGTCTGCTTCTTTTTACTACTATCAAACGGAACAAGTTAATATTTTAACACAAACTTTCCACTTAACAAGGAAATGCACAATAATAAGTTTAAATCTGTACTATACTATACAGTATATATGAGAGAGAAATCGAGAGGGAAAACTGTAGACATTAATCTTGTGATTCTTGACCAATTGGCTTTAACTTAATATTGTGCATTTCGGTGTTAAGTGGAAAGTGTGTGTTAAAATATTAGCTTGTTCTGTTTGATAGTGCTGGTATTTAATTTTAGGATATAGTGTAGCAGATACAGTATATATGGGCTACAAAATCAGGCATAAAATATTCAAATATCAGCAGTCTATTGCCTCTTCATTTGCTGCTGCCTGACTTTTATATATACAGGCAGTTCCTGGCTTACGACGGGTTCGGCTGACAACATTCCAAGGTTACAATGCTTTTCAATCATATTTATCAGACATTATTTTCAGGTTTACGACGCTTACAATGCTGATTTGGCAGAAGAAATATGACTTCAAAAATAAAAAATAACCTATATTTGAAGTTTTTTTTTTTTTTTTTTTTTTTTTTTTTAAGAAAAAAAGAATGCAGTTTACATAGTTTTTAATGCACCCAAAGCATTAAAAGTAAGGTTTTCTTAGGTTTTTACGATGTTCTGGCTTACGACGATTTTCGGCTTACAACACATCTCAAGAATGGAACCCCGTCGTAACCCTGAGACTGCCTGTACACATTACCACATTCATATTAGATTTTTATGCATTTTCAGGATTATTATGTAATGAAATATCTATTACCTTGGGAGTGAGTGGAATATAAAGTGTGCAATATCCTTTTAAGATCATGATTGTTGGAAGGTGATGGTATTTTAAGCAGTTAAGTTTTATGACAATTCTATTCTGGATAGGTATGTACCAATACGTAATGACAGTTTTTGAGGAGGGTCTTGCAAGCTGTTAAGTACATTGATGAGTTCTGTAATAGAGTTGTAAATAATGAGTACGGTTTTCACTGCACATAAGCAATTTTATACAAAGTTGAGTAGCAGTTGTTTTGAACTCTACTTTGGAATTTCCAGGTCAAAGGTCTGATTTACATTTCATTCCAATCCTGGTATGTTTGAATGGATTAATAAAGTTACATTGTAGCAGGTATCAGTTGTATGTGCAGAAGTTTGAATATGGAGAGTGATGCCTTGTGTAATTAGATAACTTTGCAGGGTTATCTGTCTTTCATGGGTTAATAAGTTTCTTTAGCCAGGCGATCTATTTATGAGTAAGGAGGTTGTAGAAAGATTATAGGTGATTATTTTTTATGCAATGTAATCCCAAGTTAAAATCATTGCAGTATTTATCATGGAAATATCGCACAGGCAGTCCCCGGTTAGGTGGGTGGTGGGATTCTGTTCCCGACAGTGTGTCGTCAACGGAAAATTGGCAATAACTGGGAATTGGCGCTGCTATTATGTGGGGATTGGTGCCGAAAATACAGTCGTCATTCCTAGACAAGTGCCGTAAAACTGGGTCGCCGATAACCAGGCACTGCCTCTAGTTTGTATTTGAGTAATTCATTAGTTAAAAAATATAATGTTATAAGAATTATTTATTATAGATATGATGAACATAGATGCCAATTATAACACAGAGGAGGAATTGGCATTTTAAGTGTTCAGGAAGCAGTGGTTTGGTCCATAAGGAAAATGCACATATATCAGTTTTAAGTAAATTTAATATTTAGTTTTGTATAGAAGTGTTTGGTATTGAAGTTATAAAGTTTTTAATGTATAATTAGTAGTAGTTTCCATGTTTGTTTTAATAGTGTTTGGCATTTAAGTTGTGAAGTTTTTACTGTATGATTAGTTATAATTTCAGTGGGTTTTTTTAACAAATATTTTTGTAAATGTTACTGTCAGGGTGGAAAGGGTGAAGTGGATGAGATGATGCCAGCTCCTGCCTCTACTACCTCGCCTGCGCTGTCTGCCTTCTCGCGGAACATTTTAAGAAAAGCCCGTCTGAACTTGAATAAAAGCACTCTTCAAAAAATTCGTAATCCTGATTCCCTCCAGAGACTTATACCCCAGTCTGATGAAGGTAGGTATTTGCTCTGGTATCAGAAATTTATTTAGGTGTGTTACAATACACGTAAAATTTATGACTGTAGCTACATAGCCTGTGTGTAACTTAGAACTGCTTATCTTGTTAACATTTGTAATTCATTGCATTGTTTATAAGAAAGTATTATAGGTAAGAATTTGAGAGAAATAGCCAAGAAGCATCATATTTCTCTAGTACAATTTAGTGTACAACAGCAATAGGTTTACAGTATAGCAATGAAGGTCATAATGCCACTATAGTTTTGGCACTTTCTCTTGTGTGTTTCCATCAGTGTTGTGTCATTACCAGTGCCACCATTTATGTGGAGTTAATTTCATGACTTGCCACCTTTGACGTGGCAGCATTTATATGACATTTTGTGTGGATTCATGTTAATGGCCAAAAGTATATCAGGAAAGTCTGGAGATTGGTTTACAATTCTGAATGGTGACCTTTCTGCGACTGAGGCTTTCCTGACATTGTCTGGGATGTCGTCTTGGCTAGACCCAAAAAAGGGAAATTTTTGAGTTCACCACTATATAGAAAATGACTGAAGTAA